>NC_134404.1:235279767-235509767 GCF_038048845.1 Mixophyes fleayi | reverse complement strand
GAACTATAGTAGAGAATTCTGTATAGCTGATACACGTTCTACTGTACCATGTACCTTTCCAAATAATGTATTAAGTGTTTTATTGCACCCTTGAAGGGCATACAAAAAGTTATCTCCAAGCTCCAGAAGTGTTCGGTTTATAGTAAAAGAAGAAGTCGTTTAGAGGATTAAGACTCTCTCTTATGATAACTTGTTTAGATCTACAAACAGTGTGGACATACACCAAAGGGGATTTGTATTACATAACAATGAAACGTGGTACTGAGATCCTGCTTATAACATCTTTAAGGTGATAGTTTATTGTACTATCAAAGGGTGGACTGTTGAAGTCGTATAATTGGATGAACGAAAGTATATTGGTTTAATATTGGTTTGCCGTGCGTATTGCGAAGCGTACGCCACGTGTTACGTGACGTGGTGCGTTCGCACGGTAAAATACGCACGCACACACTCGCATTACAACAGTTAGTTATTTATATAATTTCATATTGGTTCTGTTACACCGTAATTCAGGAGCAGATAGTATTCAGTTTATTATTAGTCTATATATATATACATATATATATATATATGTTGATTATATGTACATTGTAGTGTTATTAAAGGTTTAGGTAATAGGAAAGGTGTCATGCCTGATATCATATTGAAGCCCTAATCATCAGCAGCTGTCCGGTGCAGTCGGCGAAGAGATCGCACATTGCATACTTTAGTTATTGATATTAGAGAGTAAAACCTTTGTATGATACTGGCTATGAAAAGGAGCAGACCCCCTGGAGAGAAGACCCCCACCTTTGGATTCCTTAGATTGAATCAACCTATTACCTGTCTGGCCTGGACCCACCCAACGTCTGGACCTATAGAAACAATCTACGTCATCTCTATTGTTCACAATGAAACACTGACTGTATATATATTAGCTGCATCTCACTGGGGCCTCAGTCAACTCTGACACAATATTCTATACAGAATATTGTCCATCGGGTCCGGTGATTGCGCAGCGTGCGCAAGCGATTGCATTTGGTATGTACTTATCTTTTGGTATTGGCTGTGCTGTACTGTACTTTATCATGATATAATAATGTATTGAATTGTTGACTATTTACATCTGTTAAAAATAAATCACTTTGTGCTTTGGACACACATTCAATTGATTGGGCAATGCTTATTTTAAAACATTTGAATTACTTTAATAAGGCTGAAGGGGACAGAGAGAGGCTGAAGGGGACAGAGAGAGGCTGAAGGGAAACACAGAGAGGCTGAAGGGGGACAGAGAGAGGCTGAAGGGAGACACAGAGAGGCTAAAGGGGGATAGAGAGAGGCTGAAGGGGACAGAGAGAGGCTGAAGAGGACAGAGAGACGCTGAAGGGGGACACAGAGAGACACTGATGGGGGACACAGACGCTGAAGGGGGCAGAGAGACGCTGAAGGGGACAGAGACGCTGAAAGGGACAGAGAGACGCTGAAGGGGGACACTGAGAGACGCTGAAGGGGGACACTGAGAGAGGCTGAAGGGGACAGAGAGAGGCTGAAGGGGACAGAGAGAGACTGAAGGGGACAGAGAGACACTGAAGGGGGACACAGAGAGGCTGAAGGGGACAGAGAGATGATGAAGGGGGACATTGAGAGACACTGAAGGGGACAGAGAGACACTGATGGGGGACACTGAAGGGAGACACAGAGACACTGAAGGGGACAGAGAGAGGCTGATGGGGGACAGAGAGAGGCTGATGGGGGACAGAGAGAGGCTGATGGGGGACAGAGAGAGGCTGAAGGGGGACACAGAGAGGCTGGAGGGGGACACAGAGAGGCTGAAGGGGGACACTGAGAGACACTGAAGGGGACAGAGAGAGACGCTGATGGGGGACAGAGAGACACTGAAGGAGGGGGATAGAGAGACACTGAAGGAGGGTGATAGAGAGAGATGCTGAAAGGGGGTCAGAGTGTGAGCTGATGAAGAGGGACACAGGGTGTGAGATGGCAAAGAGGGGGACACAGGGTGTGAGATGGCGAAGAGGGGGACACAGGGTGTGAGATGGCGAAGAGGGGGACACAGGGTGTGAGATGGCGAAGAGGGGGACACAGGGTGTGAGATGGCGAAGGGGATACAGAGTGATATGATAAAGGGGCACAATGTGATGGTGAAGGGGTCTAAATACATCTTACGTCATTTTGACCCAACTACTTAAAAATTATTTTTGCTTAGGGGTGCCTTGGAAAAATTATGGTGACCCTAAGGGTGCCTCAAGCTGAGAAAGTTTGGGAACCACTGGTATAGACACAATGATCTAGCACAGAATGTTCACAGAAGAGAGAAACAATTGCATATCATTGCCTGCTGAGGTATTTGCAGCAGTGTGCATTAACTGCTGCATTGCTGAATATCAGGAAACTCAGTTGCAGCAATCTTTCAGGTAGGAGTACAAACTGCATCCCAAATGTTCCAAATAGATAATATAGGACTCTGTGTTATGACATTCTCTTTTGCAGTGGGCCTCCCCCAGCCTAGTACTCTTGTTAACAATTGCAGTCTCTCCTCTTGAGCCATCTTTTTCATTAGAACAAATGAAAGTCTTTCCATTTCTGTGTCATGGCATTAGCTGTGCCAGAGGAAACAACTGTCCAGTGGTTTTCCACTAAACTGGCAACATTCCCATATTGAGGTGCTGCTATGGCCAGAGTCTAGAGAATGTCTTATAATGGTCCCATGCAGTAGAGAAAGGTGAGTGGCACATTATATGTACTTTAGAATTAGGGATGTGCACCGGCGACTTTTGAGGTCTCGTGTTTTGTGTTTTGGATCCGGATTTTCGTTATTTTTGGGGTTCGGATTTGTCTCGCAAAACACTTGACGAAAGGTCTCGGTTCGGATTTAAGGTTTTGGATTCGGATTTTTTTTGAAAAAAACATAAAAAGTTTAAAAATCAAGTTTTTGGGCTTATTTTCACTCCTAGGCTATTATTAACCTCAATAACATTCAATAACAAGCATTTCCACTAATTTACAGTGTATTCTGAACACCTCACAATATAGTTATTAGTCCAAAACGTTGCAACAAGGTATCTTTCTGGACTGCGTAGAGGAGTGGGTCACCACAATATATATTAAAAACCCTGAACTTTTATGATTCGCACCAATAAATGTACCTGGACTGCGTAGAGGAGTGGGTCACCACAATATATATTAAAAACCCTGAACTTTTATGAATCGCACCAATAAATGTACCTGGACTGCGTAGAGGAGTGGGTCACCACAATATATATTAAAAACCCTGAACTTTTATGATTCGCACCAATAAATGTACCTGGACTGCGTAGAGGAGTGGGTCACCACAATATATATTAAAAACCCTGAACTTTTATGAATCGCACCAATAAATGTACCTGGACTGCGTAGAGGAGTGGGTCACCACAATATATATTAAAAACCCTGAACTTTTATGATTCGCACCAATAAATGTACCTGGACTGCGTAGAGGAGTGGGTCACCACAATATATATTAAAAACCCTGAACTTTTATGATTCGCACCAATAAATGTACCTGGACTGCGTAGAGGAGTGGGTCACCACAATATATATTAAAAACCCTGAACTTTTATGATTCGCACCAATAAATGTACCTGGACTGCGTAGAGGAGTGGGTCACCACAATATATTAAAAACCCTGAACTTTTATGAATCGCACCAATAAATGTACCTGGACTGCGTAGAGGAGTGGGTCACCACAATATATATAATAAGAAAACCATCAACTTGTTTGATTCGCACCAATAAATGTACCTGGACTGCGTAGAGGAGTGGGTCACCACAATATATTAAAAACCCTGAACTTTTATGAATCGCACCAATAAATGTACCTGGACTGCGTAGAGGAGTGGGTCACCACAATATATATAATAAGAAAACCATCAACTTGTATGAATCGCACCAATAAATGTACCTGGACTGCGTAGAAGAGTGGGTCACCACAATATATTAAAAACCCTGAACTTTTATGAATCGCACCAATAAATGTACCTGGACTGCGTAGAGGAGTGGGTCACCACAATATATATAATAAGAAAACCATCAACTTGTTTGATTCGCACCAATAAATGTACCTGGACTGCGTAGAGGAGTGGGTCACCACAATATATTAAAAACCCTGAACTTTTATGAATCGCACCAATAAATGTACCTGGACTGCGTAGAGGAGTGGGTCACCACAATATATATAATAAGAAAACCATCAACTTTTATGAATCGCACCAATAAATGTACCTGGACTGCGTAGAGGAGTGGGTCACCACAATATATTAAAAACCCTGAACTTTTATGAATCGCACCAATAAATGTACCTGGACTGCCTAGAGGAGTGGGTCACCACAATATATATTAAAAACCCTGAACTTTTATGAATCGCACCAATAAATGTACCTGGACTGCGTAGAGGAGTGGGTCACCACAATATATATTAAAAACCCTGAACTTTTATGATTCGCACCAATAAATGTACCTGGACTGCGTAGAGGAGTGGGTCACCACAATATATATTAAAAACCCTGAACTTTTATGAATCGCACCAATAAATGTACCTGGACTGCGTAGAGGAGTGGGTCACCACAATATATATTAAAAACCCTGAACTTTTATGATTCGCACCAATAAATGTACCTGGACTGCGTAGAGGAGTGGGTCACCACAATATATATTAAAAACCCTGAACTTTTATGATTCGCACCAATAAATGTACCTGGACTGCGTAGAGGAGTGGGTCACCACAATATATATTAAAAACCCTGAACTTTTATGATTCGCACCAATAAATGTACCTGGACTGCGTAGAGGAGTGGGTCACCACAATATATTAAAAACCCTGAACTTTTATGAATCGCACCAATAAATGTACCTGGACTGCGTAGAGGAGTGGGTCACCACAATATATATAATAAGAAAACCATCAACTTGTTTGATTCGCACCAATAAATGTACCTGGACTGCGTAGAGGAGTGGGTCACCACAATATATTAAAAACCCTGAACTTTTATGAATCGCACCAATAAATGTACCTGGACTGCGTAGAGGAGTGGGTCACCACAATATATATAATAAGAAAACCATCAACTTGTATGAATCGCACCAATAAATGTACCTGGACTGCGTAGAAGAGTGGGTCACCACAATATATTAAAAACCCTGAACTTTTATGAATCGCACCAATAAATGTACCTGGACTGCGTAGAGGAGTGGGTCACCACAATATATATAATAAGAAAACCATCAACTTGTTTGATTCGCACCAATAAATGTACCTGGACTGCGTAGAGGAGTGGGTCACCACAATATATTAAAAACCCTGAACTTTTATGAATCGCACCAATAAATGTACCTGGACTGCGTAGAGGAGTGGGTCACCACAATATATATAATAAGAAAACCATCAACTTTTATGAATCGCACCAATAAATGTACCTGGACTGCGTAGAGGAGTGGGTCACCACAATATATTAAAAACCCTGAACTTTTATGAATCGCACCAATAAATGTACCTGGACTGCCTAGAGGAGTGGGCACTGGGCACCACAATAAAATATATAAAAAACCTTCAACAGGTCTGCATTACACTACACATACGGCTGCTCCTCCATCCTCTCCATCATATACATGTTGGAGTTTTAGCGTGTGACAACCTCTTGTTTTTGATAATGTCAGTGCATTTTGAATATTTTTCAATTTGCCCCACACCACTGAATGTACTTTATCTATGATACGCATCTATCTATCTTGACTGCGTAGTGTGGTGGCCCCGGTACACAATTTGGTACCGAGGCCACAATATAATTAAAAAACCCTCCACGTGTCAGAATTCCACCAAACAAGTATCTGGACTGCGTAGTGGGGTGGCCCCGGTACCCAATTTGATACCGGGGCCACAATAAAATAAATACACCCTCCACGTGTCAGAATTCCACCAAACAAGTATCTGGACTGCGTAGTGGGGTGGCCCCGGTACCCAATTTGATACCGGGGCCACAATACCTCCTCCAAACATGGTACAGACAATTCGTCATTGAGATCCCATCAAGTATGTTAAAGACAGACAGGGTCCAAGTGTTATTGGTTGACTTTGTAAACCAAAAAACTGTCCCTGTTGCACATAGTCGTGCAATGAAGACTGACTTTTTCATTTAAAGGCACCATCTTTCAAGTGTAGTGTTTGTAAGTCTAAGTCATATTATACTTTTGGTAAAATTGGTTTATTTTGTTCCTCTTTATGGTAACTACTAATAGAATTAAAGTATTAAATAGAAGCGGCAGTTCCTCTTTATGGTAATTAGTAATAGAATTAAAGTATTAAATAGAATTAAAGTATGAAATAGAATTAAAGTATTAAATAGAATTAAAGTATGAAATAGAATTAAAGTATTAAATAGAATTAAAGTATGAAATAGAGTGGTATAGAGTTGTAGTGTGGTATAGATAGAGTGGTCCCCACAATATAATAATAAAACCCTCAACTGGTCTGAATTCCACCAAACAAGTATCTGGACTGCGTAGTGTGGTGGCCCCGGTACACAATTTGGTACCGAGGCCACAATATAATTAAAAAATTGGGCATCAACTGTCACCGTTGTTTAATATCTGATACACCTAAATATGGACTGCACAGTGGAGTGGCCCCGGTAGTAAATTTGGTGCCGGGGCCACAATACCTCCTCCAACTTCCAAGTGTAGTGTTTATAAAGACAGACAGCGTCGAAGTGTTATTAGTTGACTTTCTTAACCCTAAAATTGTCCCTGTTGCAAATATTCGTGCAATGGACAGTTACTTTTTTATTGAAAGACTCAAGCTTTCAAGTGTAGTGTTTATAAAATATAAACAACAATACAGTAGTTTTAGAGCACGTCAATACCTCTTGTTTTAAATTATGACACGGCATTTTACTTTTGGTTTAATTTCTTGAATTTTTTAAAATTTGGTTTTACTTTTTGAACATGGCAAACGACTGTTGATTGGTCATATAATGCCAAAAAAAAAGTTCCAAGATGGAATTGTCCTTGGGCCCTCACACCCACCCTTATGTTGTTGAAATAGGACATGCACACTTTAACAAACCAATCATTTCAGCGACAGGGCCTACCAAACAACTTTGGCTGAAATGATTGGTTTGTTTGGGCCCCCACACCAAAAAAGCTATTCATCTCTCCCTGTACAGACTAAACAGGCTCTACTGAGGCAAGATGTCGTCCTCATCCTCAACCTCTGATTCCTCTCCCCCTACAGTGTGTACTTCCTCCTCATCACACATTATCAATTCGTCCCCGCTGGACTCCACAACCACAGGTCCCTCTGTAGTATCTGGAGGGCAGTGCTGTACTTCATTGAGGAATTGATTATTCATTTTTATAAACATCATTTTTTCAACGTTCTGAGGAAGCAACCTCCTTCGCCGCTCACTGACCAGGTTCCCCGCTGCACTAAAAACTCTTTCCGAGTACACACTGGAGGGGGGACAACTCAGGTAAAATAGAGCCAGTTTGTACAGGGGCTTCCAAACTGCCTTTTTTTCCTGCCAGTAACAATATGGACTGTCTGACATGTCTACTTGGATGGTGTCAGCAAAGTAATCATCCACAATTTTTTCTATTGTGACAGCATCCAATGCAGCGAGAGTAGACATGTCTGCAATGGTTGGCAGGTCCTTCAGTCCGGACCAGATGTTATCAGCATCCCCGCCAGTGCCTCTTTTGGGAAAACTGAGCTTTTTCCTCGCAGCCATAGATGTGGAAGAAAATGAGGGTGGAGCTGTTGGCATGTCACGGTCCTCTTCAGAGGACAATCTCCTGACCAGCAGGTCTTTGCACCGCTGTAGACTTGTGTCCGCCGGAAACAGAGACACAACATACGCTTTAAACCGAGGATCGAGCACGGTGGCCAGAATGTATTCCTCTGACTTTAAAAGAGTGACCACCCTCGGATCCTGGCAAAGCGTACGAAGGGCTACATCCACAAGAGCTACATGCTTGGTGTAATCGCAATGGCTTACCAGCTCCTCCCTCACTTTCTCCAGCTGCTTCTGCAACAGCCTGATCAGGGGAATGACCTGACTCAAGCTGGCAGTGTCGGAACTGACTTCTCGTGTGGCAAGTTCAAATGGCTGCAGAACCTTGCACAACACGGAAATCAGTCTCCACTGCGCTTGACTGAGGCGCATCCCCACTCCTTTGCCTATGTCGTAGGTGGCTGTGTAGGCCTGAATGGCCTTTTGCTGCTCCTCCATCCTCTGCAGCATATAGAGGGTGGAGTTCCAGCGCGTCACAACCTCTTGTTTGAGGTGATGGCAGGGCAGGTTCATGCTTTTTTGATGTGCCTCTAGTCTGCGGTAGGCACTGGCTGAATGCCGAAAGTGTCCAGCAATTTTGCGCGCCACCGCAAGCATCTCCTGCACACCCCTGTCACTCTTGAGGTAATGCTGCACCACCAAATTAATGGTGTGGGCAAAACATGGGACGTGCTGGAAATTGCCCATATTTAATGCCCGCACAATGTTACTGGCATTGTCTGACACCACAAATCCCCATGAGAGTCTAAGTGGGGTAAGCCACTGGGAGATAATTTCCCTCAGTTTCTCTAATATGTTGTCAGCGTTGTGCCTCTTATTAAAGCCTGTAATACACAATGTTGCCTGCCTTTGCATGAGCAGCCATTTTGTAGATGCTGCTACTGATGCAGCTGTTGCTGTTGCTGCGGAAGGGGATGCATCTACCCAGTGGGCTGTCACAGTCATATAGTCCTTCGTTTGCCCAGAACCACTTGTCCACATGTCCGTGGTTAAGTGGACAGTGGGTACAACCGCATTTTTAAGAGCACTGAGGACACTTGATCGTACTTCTCTGTACATTTTTGGTATCGCCTGCCTAGTGAAGTGGAATCTCGAGGGGATTTGGTACCGGGGACACAATACCTCCATCAACCCTCTAAATCCCACTCCACTGATGGCGGACACCGGGCGCACGTCTAACACCAACATTGCAGTTACAGCCGCAGTTATACGCTTTGCAATAGGGTGACTACTATCGTATTTTGTGGTCATGGCAAACGACTGTTGGACGGTCAATTGTTTTGTGAAAGACTTAGCGGTCTTACGACTTCCCCTCTGGGAAGATGACCGACTAACAGCAGCAACAGCAGCAGTGGCAGTAGTAGGCGTACCGCTGCAGGATTCCTCGGATGAATCCCGTATTGAGGAGGACTCAGTCTGGCTGCTGACTTGGGCTGCAGGACTGAATCTGATGGAGATTGTGGAGGAAGTTGACGAGGAGGGTGTTGCTGGTGTGTATCCAACTGGACCACGGGATTTAGGTGTAACTGTACCGATGAGGGTCCTAGCCCCAGTTCCTGAACTAACCACTGAACTATGAAGGTTATTCAGGTGACGTATAAGGGAGGATGTTCCTAGGTGGGCAAGATCCTTACCCCTGCTTATTTGAGCTTTACATAAGCTACATATGGCCATACATTGGTTGTCTGGATTTGGATAAAAATAACTCCAGACCGAAGAGGTGCATTTTTTGGTCTTCTGACCAGGCATGACGATGGGCTTTTTCATCCCATGGACATCAGCTGTTTCCCCCCCTGGTGCCTCATTTACAATAACCACATCACCATCCTCATCATCAAGTTCCTCCACAGCGCCAGCTACATCATCAATAGCCTCCTCCCGAGCCACCTCTTCCCGTACAGTGATGGGAAGGTCAGGCTTGACAACCACCAACATCCTTGGACTCGCCTTGTGGATTTGTGATAATTTCTCTTTAGAAGGCAGAGTTGTTTGCTGTTTTGTTGCTGACAGCATAACTCTCTTCAATTTTTTGTAGGGGGGGGAGGAGGAGGAGGGCAAAGATCCGTGGGTGAAGCTGAACCACTAGTCATGAACACGGGCCAGGGCCTAAGCTGTTCCTTGCCACTCCGTGTCGTAAATGGCATATTGGCAACTTTACGTTTCTCCTCAGATGATTTTAAGTTTCTCTTTTTGCTACTTTTTCTTAACTTGGGCTTTTTGGATTTTACATGCCCGGTACTACGAGATTGGGCATCGGGCTTGGAAGACGACGTTGATGGCATTTCATCGTCTATGTCATGACTAGTGGCAGCAGCTTCAGCATTAGGAGGAAGTGGGTCTTGATCTTTCCCTACTTTATCCTCCAAATTTTTGGTCTCCATTATATGTAGCACAAGATACTGCAGAATGTGTGAACTTGGTAATATTGCAGTACCAATGGACTTATACTGCTGTATTGGTTTTGCAAATTTGGTTATAATTATTATATATTTTTTTTTTTTTAATTTTTATTTTTTTTTTACTTTTTTTTTATTTTTAAAAAACTTGGGAATAGTGGGGAAATAACTGTGCCCTTAGAAGCACAGAGCACAGGACACAGCACCACTGGACTGAACAGGACACGGCACAGGACCCAGCAGCACTACGGAACTCAGCAGGACAGAGCACAGGACACAGCACCACTGGACTGATACTGCAGAATGTGTGAACTTTGTAATATTGCAGTACCAATGGACTTATACTGCTGGATTGGTTTTGCAAATTTGGTTATAATTATTATATATATTTTTTTTTTTTTTTAATTTTTTTTATTTTTTATTTTTTAAAAACTTGGGAATAATGGGGAAATAACTATGCCCTTAGAAGCACAGAGCACAGGACACAGCACCACTGGACTGAACAGGACACGGCACAGGACCCAGCAGCACTACGGAACTCAGCAGGACAGAGCACAGGACACAGCACCACTGGACTGATACTGCAGAATGTGTAAACTTTGTAATATTGCAGTACCACTGGACTTTTACTGCTGAATGTGTGAACTTGGTAATATTGCAGTACCAATGGGCTTATACTGCAGGATTGGTTGTGCAAATTTTGTGGTAATTAAAAAAAATTAAAGTAGTTTTTGGTATTTTTTTAAAAAACTTTTTTTTATTTTTTTAAACACAGGGGAATATTGGGGAAATAACTATGCCCTTAGAAGCACAGAGCACAGGACACAGCACCACTGGACTGAACAGGACACAGCACAGGACCCAGCAGCACCACTGACCTCAGAAGGACAGAGCACAGCACACAGCACCACTGGACTGATACTGCAGAACACAGCACAGCACAGCACAGCACAGCACAGCACAGCACAGCACAGCACAGAACTAAACAGCACAGCACAGAACTAAACAGCACAGCACGAGATCTACCAGGACAGAGGACCACCTAACACACCCTCCCTCTACCCTGATCAATGCCCGAGTGAAGATTTCGGCGACTAGCGGGGAATTTATAGGATCCGAGTATCGCGAGATCCGACAACGGGATTATGAGTCAGAGCCTCAGTTTCACATTTGAATTTGGCGCCAATACCCGGATCTCTCTCGGATCCTACTCGGATCTGCAACGTTCGGGTGGGCTCGGATTTCATAAATCCGAGTGCGCTCATCCCTATTTAGAATATCAACATTCAACATACTATTCCTAACCACTCTCAAGGAGAGGATCACTATCCAAATTTGGGACTTATGGACTATATGTTATGAACATCTATTGAGGTCCATTTTTATCTGTGATGAGAAAAGTGATTGATACATGTTTTAGATAGTGCCGTTCCTATTTTCCATATTGTGTGTGATTTATATGTTTACATACTTGGGTGGAATGTATGTAGGATTATAGGTGGCTGCGCTCTATAGTTACCGCAGATTTTACCCTACTCTATTATATACTACATATGCTGACTAAGAGAGTTCGGATGCTTGCTCTGAGCCCTCCTCATCACGGATTACTCGAAGCCAGGCACGAGTTGTAAGACCACAGAGTGGCAGAATGCATAAAAAAAATAATGTTTTTTTAAAAAATTATTTGTCATTTTTTTAAAAAGTCAAATACATAATGTAATGGAAACAAAATTACATTTGAATTTATAACTGTTTGGTTGTTGGTTATTTTACACATATTAGTCTTTCAGGACATAATGGTGTTTGTCAGTACATTGTTACATCAGTACACTGAGTCTACATCACTTGAAGCACTCATTTCAAAGTGTATTACAATACACTGAATTTCCAGTGTTAATGTGTGTTAGGGGAGACACTCTAGGGGGGCATAGAGATAAAAAGTACATCTTAAACGGTAGAGGGTCAGTTTTGTTCTTGAGCTAACTTGCATTAAAATATATGTGAAAAATCCTTAGGGAATGGGTTGAAAATTTGTAGTAGGATTAGAGCTTGTCCGAGTCTAACTGTACAAATTTGTGTTGAGTGCTTTGGGTGGACAATGTGGTTTTGTTTTCAAATTTGTGTTTCATTTTGGTATTTAAATTTCTGGGGTCTCCATCACTTTGGGACATGGTTGTGTACAGTTAACATTAGCTGGATTGGTGTTAGGAATAGCAGGTAACTGCTGTTTTCTTTTTGGCTGCTGCAGTGTTGTTTTCAGCCTGAGTGTGATCACCTGAACTTCTCTCACCTGCAACTCTATCTGACACCTGCCCTAATTGGCTACTACTGGTTTAATTACCTTTCAGCTTCACTCTGCCTTTGCCGGTTATGGTGTTCACACGCTTGCTTCTTTGTGCTCCTGGTTCTCTGATTAATCTGCCAGTTTCCTGATTGATACCCGTTGTGATCTCTGCCTGGATACCGACCTTGCTTGTTTGCTCGTGACCCTGACATCTGCCTGAATACTGACCTTGCTTGTTTGCTCGTGGCCCTGACTTCTACTTGGATTCGGACTCTGCCTTTTCATATGAGAGATATCCCCCCATCCGCAGGATAGTGGTGCAAGCTATTTGCTCCATCAGACTCACCTGTGTCTGCATTGTTTCACAGTACAGATTTACTGCTCAATCTTGCTCCGGCATTTTCCCTGACACTGTACTGCTCTCTAGCTCCATCTCACACAGGCTACAGCTGGTACTGCACCATCCTCTACTCCATACTGCCAATCTGTAATACTGGTGGAGGTTAGTACTGCATTCTGTTACTTCTCAGTGTTCCTGCTTTATCTGGTCCAGCAGTATCTCTGCTCAGCATCCCACTGTTAAGTCCTCTGTGGTGCCTACCTACCGGAGTTGAGTTATCACTACTCGAGAATAAGTCCTGGGGACAACCGAGTACCGGCGAACATATCTGGTTCAATGGGAAATGGGGTTGCTATTGGTGCAGCTCTTGTCAACAACAGGTTCTTATAACTCAACTTCTATGGTGATTCGTGACAATTGGTAGTGCTTTCCTTTCCTTTATAACTCAATCCCTCTAGGTCACAGGATGGCCATGCAGCCATGGCATATTCCTCGTCTAGTAGCTACTTAGGCACACAAAACTTTGCTGAGTGAATGGAAATAATTATAAATGCACCTTGGTGAAAACCCCTATGTTGGAGTGGGGTTTGACATATCCCTATTGATTGTGTTCCAGTGGTCATTACTTCCTGCTTGTTTGTCATTCTGGAGGATGACCACTCTGCTGTGTAAGGAGAATGAAATTGTTGAGTCATAGGGCTATTATGTCTAACACTTTGCAAGTAATAGTGATGAATACAGATGAAATGGAGAAGCATCTAAGCAAAATCGCCAGGTGGGGATTCTTGGGGGGTGATAATTGTGATATTGGTTTGTGCTTTTATGTCTTCTGGGTACCTGTTATGAGATGAAGTGATAGTGACCAGCAACACTAATTATAATTTATTAATTATCTGTGTGCTGCGTCATGTAGGCATATAGTTTGGAATGGAGTGCAAGAATATATGGGTTATATTGTGGATTTGTGCCCTCTTTGTTTATTGGAAAGGGTTATCGTAATGGTATGAACTCTAGGTCCAGATATGTGACTAAGAGTGTGGGTAGTGAAAGATCATGAGAGGAGAGGAGGGAAGTGTTGCTTAGTTTAATAAGGACTTGATCTCGAAGTCTATATTTAATGCTCTGGGGGTGAGGGTCCTTAGGTTGTAGATCCAAATTGCCTCCTCCCTGTTAATTCGCCAAATGAAGTCTCCCCCTCTCCAGTTTTTAGCAACCTGCTTGATAGCGAGAAATTTGAGGCCCTCGGGGTTGGAGTTGTGTATTTTATGGAAATGATCTGATACACTATGAAGTAAATATCCATTTTTGATGTTGCGGATGTGTTAATTTATTGTAACTTTCAGTGTTCTGATTGTTCGTCCTACATATTGTAATTTGCATGTGCATTCCAGTAGGTAGATGATGTTGGTGCTGTTGCAGGACATGAATTGGTTTATGGGGAACTCTTTAGTGGTAACTTGAGATTGGAAGCTTGTTGTGGGTTTAGTGGTCCTGGTTTTCATGTTTCTACATCCCACACATTGGCCACAGTAGTAAAATCCACTGGGTCTGGAAAAAGAATCAATCAGTATTTGCGTCAATTGTATCGGGGGAATGTGATTCCACTACATTAGCCATCCATTCCGGCAGCCGGAATGGATGGCTAAGGTACTGGCAGACCCATTCCAACAGGCGGAATGGATGGTTAGGGTACTCTGAGCCCCATTCCAGCAGCCAGAATGGATGGTTAGGGTACTCTAAACCCCATTCCGGCAGCCGGAATGGATGGGGAATGCACTCAGGACTCCATTCCGACATGTATTAAGGCAGGTAGAATGGATAGCTAGAATATATAGCTGGGATATACAATATATATGCAATATAATATGTGTAATAGTTGCTCCACATATTACAGATAACATATTTGTGTAGCAGACCTAAATGCACTATACAGGCCTAGAAAACACAGCAAGCTTTACTGAAGACACCAAGCAGCAGAGGGCGCTATAGTAAGCTGACTCATTCCGGCGTTCCGGTATTCCGGCAGTTCTGTATTTAACCTAATTCCCAAATATCAGTACCTAACTGTTGACACATCAACCACTTTACATTGCAATTTATTACCATGGTGGTTATAATTAAAAAGAGGTTGCTTTTAAAAAAATTTACACAATGTTTAGTGTTTGATATAAATATAAAATACATTTCCCCCCCGAAAAAGAAAACATTTTATGGGAAGTGTATTAAGATGCATGTTGTGCAATCACAACATAAATATCGTTTTTGTGATTGTTTTAAGCAAGTGATGCTTTTAGAATAGTTTATTATTGTTATTTAGCTAGCTGGTTTGGATTTAAACATGACCCTGAGCTTCCTTAAGTTTCAGCAATGAGTTAAGATAAAATTCAACTTAACTATCCGACATAGCCAGAGGTAACGCCTACTCTTCTCAAGTCAGCACAAATAACGCCTACTCTTCTCAACTTATTTAAGATTTCCGTCCATTCCCCTCCCATTCCCAACCCTTTTATCTCAAGTGGCCAGAAAACTTCTTAAGTGCAGTTGCGATGGAATATCACTTAAATTTAAGAGATTCTTAGCTTACGTAACGGATTATCACAGTTTGTGCAACGGATTATAATGTATTTCCCTTCTTAGCTCCCGTTTCTGGGCATGCGCAGTTGCTAATTGCATATCATCCGCAAAAAACGGCAGATCCGTTCCTTGATGAATCAGGCCCTGTGTCTTTAATCTTCCTGTACAGCTGAGAAATTGCTGTTCAAAATAAATTGAACTGAGATTGAATTTGGTTTCATGGACACATGACCTCAACTAATCCATAAAAACCTGATTAAATGATGACACACATTGGACCTAGATCCAATGCTAACCTGTCAACTGTGACTCTAGGATCTGATGTGCAATTTTGTTGCATTAGTGCCTGCACATACACAGCCCACCCACAAACAATTCTTAAATTTATAAGATTTAGGTAACTGTGTCTAATGCCAAACCAGAATTAGGTTTTGAAATGTGGAAACATTGGAGTAAAGAAGAGCTGTTTGTTTTACGTTCTTTTTTTTAACTTAGGAGATTTAGATAAACTTGTCAAATGAAACAACAGAGTTAGCTTTTTGAAACCCTTGGTTTTAAGAAGTTGCAACACTCAGCTTTTTACTAATACAGTAACAGTAGGGCATACATAGCAGACCAAACACATTTTTCAAATTTAAATGCTTTAGAAAACTGTGCTTAATGCCACAGCAGAATCTGCTTTTTGAAAAATGAAAACATTGGAGTAAAAACAGTAAGAAGTTGGAGCACCCAGCTGTTTACTTATACAGTAAACCAGGACAGACACTGCAGACTAAACGTAATTGTCAAGCTGGAATTAGCTCTAGAAATCAGGATAAAGCTTACAGTTTACTCAAGTTATTAATTGTATTTATCATTTACTTGATATTTTTAAAAAATGTTTTGCAAACCAATTGCTCCACATTAAGCATATGATATAGACAATGGGAAATCTTTGGTTTGTTTGCATTCCCTATATAGCTCTGCCACTGCCAAACAACATTGTTTTGAAAATGCTGGTTTGCAATCAGCAGTTCATAATAATTCATCTATGTACTTTGATATTTAAAAGTAATTATTTGCTGTGTTTTAGTTCATCTCATACTCATATACAGGGCCGGACTGGGACTAAAAATCAGCCCTGGCATTTAAAGTTCAAGGCCCACCTCAGTTCCATATAATAATAATAATAATAGTAATAATACCTACAGCACTTTTTGCAAAGATCATTGAATCATAATCAGAGAATTTATGAAAACTTGCTGCTGTCAAACAGAAGTATGCTTGAACAGCCCCCTTACGCCTCCTGTGGCTCTCCAGTTTACGTGTAACTACAAGTCCCAGCATGCCCCACAATAGGCTGGCAGGTATACTGAGACTTCCAGTCCCACAGCAGCTGGAGAGTTATATTATTATTATTATCATTTATTTGTTAGGCGCCACAAGGTTTCCGCAGCGCCTTACATAGTACAAACAGTAGACCATACAGGGTAAAACATTACAGAACAATAAACACAAGGTATCAATACTTCAGAAACTCCGGGCAGACATATGGAGTGAGGGCGGAGCAGAAGAGTAGGTATGGAGACAGGAGGGGAAAGGGGCCCTGCTCATGCGAGCTTACATCCTAAGGGAGGGTGGACAAAACAGGCACGGAGGGAGGCAGTGATGCAAGGGAGAAGAAGAGACCAGGGGAGAGGGGGGAGAACAAGCAGAGTGGATGAGGGGTTAAGTGGATGGTTGGTAGGCTTTCAGGAACAGGTGAGTTTTGAGTGCCCGTTTGAAGGAGCACAGATTGGGAGCGAGACGGATGGAACGAGGGAGGTCATTCCAGTGCAGGGGGGCAGCTCGGGAAAAGTCTTGGACTCTGGAGTAAGAAGAGGTAATTAGAGTGGAGGAGAGGCGACGGTCATTAGCCGAGCGCAGGGAGCGGGCAGGAGTGTGAATGGAAAGGAGGTTAGAGATGTAGGGGGCAGTAGACTGGGAGAGAGCTTTGTAAGTGGTAGTGAGAAGTTTAAAGAGTATTCTGTAGGGGATAGGGAGCCAGTGTAAGGCCTGGTAGAGAGGGGAGGCAGAGGAGGAGCGGCGTGAGAGAAAGATGAGTCTAGCAGCCGCATTAAGCACAGATCGGAGGGGGGCGAGATGGGAGAGGGGGAGGCCAGTGATGAGAAGGTTGCAGTAGTCAAAGCGGGAGATGATAAGTGTATGGATAATGGTTTTGGTGGCGTCTTGTGAGAGGAAGGGTCGGATGCGGGCAATGTTACGCAGTTGGAAGCGACAGGCTTGTGCAAGGGATTGGGCGTGGGGTGCAAAAGAGAGAGAGGAGTCAAGGGTGACACCCAGGCAACGGAGTTGGGTGACAGAGGATATGGTTGTGTTGTTAACAACGATAGAGAGGTTATGGTGGAAGGGGAGTCTAGAGGGAGGAAAGACAATGAGTTCAGTCTTAGAGATGTTAATTTTAAGAAAGCGTGAGGACATCCAGGAGGAGATGGCAGAGAGATAGTCAGATACACGAGACAGGAGGGAGGAAGAGAGATCTGGAGAGGAGATGTAGAGTTGAATGTCATCAGCATAAAGGTGATACTGAAGACCAAAGGAGGAGATGAGCGCACCAAGGGAGGAAGTGTAGAGGGAAAAGAGAAGGGGGCCGAGGACGGAGCTCTGGGGGACACCTACTTCAAGGGGGGAGGGGGCGGAGGAAGAGCCGGATGTGGAGACAGAGAAGGTAAGAGCAGAACCAGGCATGGACGGAACCAGAGAGGCAGAGAGAGAGAAGAGTTTGCAGAAGGAGGGGGTGGTCCATGGTGTCAAAGGCCGCAGAGAGGTCAAGGAGGATAAGTAAAGAGAAGTGACCCCTGGATTTGGCTGATAGGAGGTCATTGGTGACTTTGGCCAGGGCAGTTTCAGTGGAGTGGAGGGGGCGGTAACCAGATTGGAGAGGGTCAAGGAGGGAATTGTCCAAGAGGTATCGGGTAAGACGACAGCAGACTAACCGCTTTAGTAGTTTGGAGGCGTAGGGGAGAAGAGAGATGGGGTGATAATTGGCGACGGAGGTGGGGTCGAGGTTAGGTTCTTTTAGGATAGGAGAGATAAGAGCGTGTTTGAATGAGGAGGGTACTACACCAGAGGAGAGTGATAGGTTAAAGAGGTGAGCCAGGTAGGAGCAGGCAGTGGGAGAGAGAGCGCGAAGGAGGTTAGAGGGGATGGGATCAAGAAGACAAGTGGAAGGAGGAAAGGAAAGAATAAGGGAGCGAACTTTATCGCCTGATGCGGGGCAGAAGGAGCACCAGAGTTGTTTGTTAGAGGGGGGTGGAGCAATAATAGCAGCGGGAGAGGGGTTGGAGGAGATGTTTAGTCTGATGGCTTCGATTTTGGATGAAAAAAAAGTGGCGAAGTCAGCAACTGAGAGGTAAAGAGGGACCGGAGGGGGGGGGAGAAAGGAGGGAGTTAAAGGTGGCGAAAAGACGGCGGGGATTTGAGGACTGAGAAGAAATGAGGGATTTAAAGAAGGTTTGTTTAGCAAGGGAGAGGGCAGAGCAGAATAAGGAGAGGATAAATTTAAAGTGAAGGAAGTCAGCCAGGGAGCGAGATTTCCTCCAGAGATGTTCCGCAGTGCGAGAGCACTTTTTGTGAAAGCGGGTGAGTTTGGAGTGCCATGGTTGGGGGATGAGACAGCGTTGGCAGATGGGAGAGGCAGGGGCGACAGCGTCAAGGGCAGTAGTGAGGGAGTGGTTGTAGAGACAGGATGCCTGGTCAGGGCAGGCCAGGGAGGGAATGTTAGAAAGGAGAGAATCAAGAGAGGAGGAGAAAGAGATGGGGTCGATCGTTTCAAGGTTGCATCTGGTGAGGGTGGCTTTAGGCGGGGGAGGAGCAGGGGAGGAGGAGAGAGTGAGGGAGAGGAGATGGTGGTCAGAGAGAGGGAAGGGAGAGTTGGAGAAATCAGAGAGATCGCAGAGATGAGAGAAGACAAGGTCAAGGGAGTGACCAAGACGGTGGGTAGGGGAGGAGGTCCACTGGGAGAGGCCTAAGGAGGAGGTGAGGGAGAGAAGTTTGATGGTGGCAGGGTCTGAGCAGTTGTCAATGGGGATGTCAAAGTCGGCGAGTGTCGGGGTATGTTACTATAGTCCTCTGTGGATCAGCTATTTGCTCTCTGTTACCTACCCTGCGCTGGCCTTCTCCCGGTATCACTGCCATGTCCTGTAAGATACAAATGTATTATGCCCAGCTTGTCTCTCTATTTGCAGCATAGGGCGCACCAGTATCAGACAATGGTATGTACAGTGCCGGCAAGAGAAATTTGGGGCCCGGCTAAAGTGAACTTTTGGGGTCCTCCTCCATAGATGAGTAGGAACCAAACTCTGTGCCGCCGCGCAGCGGCAGTGCCGAAAAGGGCATGACCACATTGTGTTGTGGGTGTGGCCACCATGGGGCAATGATACACACATTATAATAAAATATTACAATTATCACACCCTCCCAGCCACATCACGCCATTCCCCCAGGCACATCCCCCATCCCCCCAGGCACATTATGACACCCCCAGCCCACTGTACTTATCTTTGCTTCTGATGCTGCTGACATCCATCAAGGCTGGAGCTCCCTGTAGAGTGAGCAAGGAAGCTCTTAGTCTCACGACATTATCAAATCTTGTGAGACTTAGAGCTCCTCGGCTTGCTCTGCTGGCTGTGCCCTATCCAGAGACTTGGAGCAGCTATCTGCTCCCTCCTGCTAACCAGAGCTGGATTAAGGCTTAGGGGGCCCAGGGTATTTAAGACAGGGGACACGTATTATGTAACATGGTTATCATTATAGACATATTTTAGACAAATACACAGGCAATACTGTGTGCACTACTGTTAGATGCACACAGCTCTGCCTTCACAAGCAGTACTGTGTGAAGCCGGACATACCTCCCAACTGTCCTTGTAGTCGGACCAAATCTCACTAAACGAGACCGTCACCAAAATTCGGGATTGCCCTCTGGTCTCTCCTATCTGTTCTTGTAATTTTCACCACTTGTGGCTGCGGGTGTCTTTAGTTGCTGTTTGTCTGTATCCTGGAGTGTTGGAGGGCCTATTTGGAAATACATGGGTACTTGAAATTTAGAAAACTCCAACTAGTGATGTTTAAGCAATACAATCCATGTTTTATAATTAGGCCTTCCTCCAGCCTCAACATTAAAATACTAGTATTCACATTAATAAATAAATCTATTTCCCTCCCTCCAAACAACCCCAGCAATAAAATAAATAGCATTTACGTATAATAAATATACCTATTTTCCGCAACCATCACTGCCATTAAATAGTTTATATTCACATTTAATAGACGTTATTTTTCCCCAAAGAGCCCCACTTTCAATTAATAGCCCCCAAACCACCCCAGCATTAAATTAAAGGTCCAATCACCTGTTCTTTAATTGATAGGGCTTACTATTAAATTAAATTGACCCACATCACCCCACAAATAAAAAAACACCAATTAAATAATTATCCCCCACCTAAACTCCCCAATTAAATGAATAGCCTACCTCCCACATTATATTAACACTCTCCCCCTTTCCTCATGCCTGAGTGTGTGCCCCCAATTGATATTAAGCCACCATAGAGCCCACAAATCATGTTATGCTATACAGTAGTGCTCCATGTGCAAATGATGCCACAAAGTAATACCCCTAATTCATATTATGCCATATAGTAGTATCCTCATATCATATTATGCCACAATAGTGTCTTAGTTCATATTATGCCACAATAGTACCCCCAAATCATATTATGCCACAATAGTGCCCCCAAACCATATTATGCCATACAGCAGTGCCCCCAAATCATATTTTGTCACAATAGTGCCCCAATTCATATTATGCCATAAAATAGTGCCCCCAAATCATATTATTCCACAAAAGTGCCCCCAAATCATATTATGCCACAGATTTAACATATTAACACCACTAAATTATATTTGTATAAACTGTGAGCTTATAAAATATTCATTAGAAATAATTGTGGATTATATAGAAGAGCATATTAACTGCAATACTGCAATATACAAGTATATTAAAATTCAGCTTGGAGCTCTGCAGACTCATGGCGTATGGCTTCTTTTATGTCATAGTAATTCCTCAGAGCTTTCTGTAGCATCCTTTCTCTCCCCCCTGTTTTCTGTAGCATCCTTCCCCTTCCATATTCTGTAGCATCCTTTCTCTCCCCCCGTTTTCTGTAGCATCCTTTCTCTTCCCCCCGTTTTCTGTAGCATCCTTTCTTCCCCCTGGTTTCTGTAGAATCCTTTCTCTCCCCCCTATTTTTTCTGTATTAGTGTACTTACCTTCTCCTCTTCTTTTCTCTTCTTGTTTCTGTCTTCTGCCTTCTTCTCCTGTCGGCTCCTCTACTCTGACAGCTTGCAGGACCCAGGGCAGATTTGAAAATGCGGTGCTGCGCACGGCACATGTAGTCAGGTGGCTGGTTCATGGGGAGGAGCCAGCCACCAGTAAGCCTGTAAGTGTTGGGATCGGCCACTAATAGGCTAGGGCCGGGCCCCATTAACTTGGGTACACTGACTGCAATGCTGGGACCTGGCCCATCTAAACATTGTCCTTTCTAGCATTTGCCAGAAGTGCCAGATAGCTGGTCCGGCCCTGCTCATATAATAATTACTCACATTAATTTAATTGCTGAATATAATAGGGTTAATCATTAGGGTTAACCCTAATCCTAACCCTAATATCCCTAACACTCGTAACCCCGAAAATAGTACTTACATGTCATAAATGACAGATGGCTCCCTCCATCGCTGCCTGAAAGGCAAGTCGCGCTGGAGGATGACGTCATTTTCGGGAACCGGCAACACATGAGTCGTCATCTCAAGACATCTGCATTCCGGTAAGTACTTCTTTTTGCAGGTCGGACTACTCTTCAGTCGGGCTCCTCATTTCCTGCTGTCATCTGTCGGGGTAGTCGGTACCATGAAACTAAAAGTGGGATGTCCCCTTGGCGCTCAAAAAGTGGGATTGTCGTGATTCTATGGATATTGAACCTTTTATTGTTTAGGTGTCAAGAATCATAGACCTATATAATAGGTTGCAACATTAAAATGGGTACACAGATTGGTACGTCTCTTATATAGGTGTACACATATAAATATAAACTGGGTGCACAAATAAGTAAATACCTTAAACAAGTGTACATATACCCAACAAGCATAGAAATGCATATAAATGACATACATACAAAGATGCAAATGTATAGATTCAAGTATATGGAGACTCTGACAGTTAGCCTCTTGGTTATAAGTCGCTGAGTATACAGAGTCCAAAGTGTCAATATAATAATCCTGTAATACAGGGGTCAGTCTCTGAACAGTTCAACAGAAATGTCCCAAACAGTTGTTTGAACTGATGACATTCTGATTTTGTGGGACAGTCAGGAAAATTTGTTCCATGAATTTACTGGAGTATTGAATAGAAACAATCTCAATTTGAAATTAACTTCAGAGATACATGAAAATACCATCAATTTTCTTCATTTAAAAATACAAATTAACAGAGAGGGTAGACTGTGTGCTGATATTTATAGGAAATCTACAGCCACCAATAATCTATTACATTACACAAGCTCTCATTTTCCTCCTGTCCTTAGAGGTGTACCTAAGGGTGAACTTCTTAGGACCAAACGCAACTGCTCGGATGAAAAAACTTTCCAAATTAGATCTCAAGAATTACAGACGAGATTAAAACGACGTGGCTATAGCAATAAAGTAATAAGAAAAGCAGTGCATTCGGTCCAAGAAAGGAATAGAGACTCTTTAATTTATCCATCTCCAGTGGTAAAAGTTCAGGATTCTGGAGTAAGAATGATTGGTTCATTCTGCAATGAGTGGAAAGAAATTCAAAGACACTGGAATGTGCTGTTGTTAGATGATGATCTCAAACAGTTATTGGACAACAGAGTATCTATGACCTGGAAAAGATCTAAAAATATTAAGGACCAACTAGTCCATAGTCATTTTATTTCTAACAGAAAGATCTCTAAGAAAACTACAGGATTTTTTAAATGTGGCACGTGTAAGGCATGTGAATATTCTATACAAACTAAGGAATACACTGACCGGTATCTAAAAACTTGGCGAATAACAGATTTTCTGAACTGTAATTCTGTTGGTGTGATCTATTGTTTAACTTGTCCATGCGGGTTGAAATATATCGGAATGACACGTGAGTCGTTTAAGAAACGCCTACTAGAACATGTAAGCAATATCAAAAATGCCTCTCGGGATAGAGATAAATTCAAACCTTTAACAACAGATACAAAGCATTTTCTACTATATCATGAGGGTAACCCCAAGTTATTACAGGCTTTTGCTATGGAAAAGGTCTCCTTGGGGATTCGTGGGGGAGATTTCCATCAAGAACTCCTTAAACGAGAAGCCAGACAAATCTTTATGATGAATAGTCTGATCCCAAATGGCCTGAATGACTTTAATAATCGTATGGTCTACCTATGAATTAGAATGATATTAATCTGTACTTTGACTATTCATTTTTCACAATATGAGATTATATTCACATTTTTTGATTTGCTACACTGTTCATAACATACCTTGGCAGTACAGTAGTATTGTGTTAGGTACCTTTTTTATTTTTATTACTCAAAAATGGTGTAGGGTACATACAATTATTTATTTTCATCAGTAATAAAATAATAATAGGTACGGTTGATTAATTAGTACCATAACAAGTTCTAAGTCACACATCAATGCCCTCTTAATCCTTGTTTATATGGGCATCATCGGATAGTACACTTGTTGCATTGTAGTTTATGTTTTAGTATAGTTTCACAAGTCACAATTAATTAATTACAGAATTAATCTTACATTTTATTATTATTATAATTTCCCCCTTTTGAGTACTTACCTTAACACGTGGAAATGTAATCAATGTCCAGATTTAGGTAGGATTATATATAGATCAACAACAAGATTAATAGGCTTTAGTTTAATGTTTTGTATTTCCTTTTGTTTAAATGCAGCAGTCTGTAGGAATGATCCACAAATGATCAACTACAAGGGGCGGGTAAACGTTAATCCCATTAACTGGATAGGCTATACACACCATCAATCGCAGAAATTAAAAGACACAGGACTCCACCTATTGGAGTGCTACACGTCAGATGAGTAGGCGTGATTTACTGCATAAATACCTGCACACTTCCTCATCTCTGGTTGCCTTGAAAAAGCGAGTAGCGAAACGCGCGTTGGTGTTCGCCTCGCAACTGCACAATTTCACTCCTCTTTATTTGAGCTAACTTAATAATTACTACAGACAATGCTCAACCCTTATCGGGCTCTATACATAAGTGCAGGGTTGTCCAACCCGCGGCCCATCACGCCTGTAAATGTGGCCCAGAAGGAGTTTTGGTTGTGGCAAGGGGGCAGCACTGTTAATGAAAAAAAAATCCTGCAAAAAAAAGAAAAGAAAATACTTACTTTGCGGTCACGTCAGCTGGTACTCCGGCTCCCTCCCTTGTCTCCTCCTCCGTGCGGCGCTCGCAGTGAATGTCGGGCGTGATGTCATCACTCCCAACATCCATTGCGGAGCGCAGCACAGAGGAATCACCCGTGCGAGAAGAACAATCAGCAGCACAGAATTGGAGAAAAGAAGAGAAGAGGACAGGAGAACAAGCCGATTAAAAGGTAAGTTAAGGGGGATTTTTTTTTATTATTTCAAGGGAAGCTGACCAGTGAATAAAAGTCACCTGGTCCTGGAGCATCATGGACCTTATCTCTCTGCTACATACTTCTACTTGTAATACTAATGGGGCATTATATATTAATCTCTTTGGCCTATTATAAGTTGTTATCCCTAAATTAACATAGTGGTGTAATTAGCAAAACAGGTCACAATTTGGGGTCACAGTGGTGTATATGTCAGGTACCGCAGGCCTGGTCCGGGCACCCTGATATACAATGCCTGGCTTAAATGCACTTTATTGATATTGCATCGAAACAATACAAAAAGTGATTATAGTATAATAACTAGAGAGGATTTTTTGAACAGGGCGATTGAAAGGTAAGTATAGGGGGATTTGAAAAAAAAGTGATATATATATATATCCCTTTTTTCTCATATATATATATATATATATGTTAACTATGTTTTCTATGTTTTTTTTGGATGATCAGCTATCGTTATTGTTAGTGTATCTTATGTGCGGCCCAAACCAACTCGTCGTCTTCCAATGTGGCCCAGTGAAGCTAAAAGGTTGGACACCCCTGCATTAGTGTGTGTGTGAGATCGTAAAAAACGGCTAGATACAGACTGTGTAGCAGTCACAAGATCTATATTAGGTGTCCTACAATGGGTATACTAAGTAACCATATCAGATCACTTGCTTAAGAAATCATTAGAACGTATAAATAGCAGAGTGATCGCGAGACAGACCTCATTGAGTCACCTTGTAGGATTATCACCTATGATTGTTATAACACAATGAACTGCAGCAGTCAAATTGGTTGATATTAACTATATAACGATCAGTTCACCAATTGAGTAGAACCATACTTTATCAAGTTGGCATTATATTGGAGTGAATTATATGACAATTATCATAATTTAGACTAAATACATATAGAAAAAGTAGCGGGGCATAGCAAATTATTTTTGCTATTTTAATTCACTTTAGTTGTCACTTATTTTTTTTTTAAATATTTCGCTATTGCATTAGGAGGGAGTAATTTTCAATTTTCAATTTAACTAATAAAGAATTAGATATTTTATTATAAGAATATCGCTGAGTGCCTCATATAGCACATTTCTTCTCTTCCTCTCATCCTTGTTTTGAAATCCTGAGTATATCCAAGGCTCATTATGTGAATGTAGATTTATAAAATTTGGATGTGTTAAATTAACCTGAATCGCTCATCTCTTTCTTGGAAGCAAATCATTCAACCTGCATTTTTTGGAGCACACTTCACAACAAAGAAGGGGAGATAATAGGAACAAAAAGCAAAGAGAAGGTTTGCATATTGAATACATACCTAGCAACATATCCAAAATGTTCAAATCAAAATGATAACATACTCTTCCTATTTATAAGCATTTTATAGTTTTTATGACCATCCAATAATTATTTGTTGCTACCTTCACAGACATTGCAGTTCGGGAAGTAATATATTGTATTAGTTGCCCAGAAAGCAAAATTATTATTATATTTCTACTCATATTTTTTTTTTTTTAAACTCTTTATTTAAAGAGGAAACAACAGGAAAAGATACAATCAAGACGATTGACATAAAAATATTAATATTCAAGATGTCTCCTCTATGTTTTATATTTTTATAACGGTGGGGAGGAAGCAGGAAAAAGAAAGGGTGGGGGGTAGGAAGGCACAAGTTTTGATAACAATATAGCTAATAAATGAATAAACAAGCAAACTTGGAACATTGCTAGAAAAATCTTAGCCACACACTTGTATATACTACCACAGAGAAAAATAGCATACAAACATTTCTCACCAGCAGCGCACCATATCCAGCCTGGGGGGGGGGGGGTCTGGAGGCGGCCCAAGAGCTATATTCCATTTGCAGGAGAAGGAGCCGTATTGGATAGACAGCTACGGCTTTCTAGTAAATACCACGGGACCCACACCCTATCAAAATTATGTGATTTTTCATGAAGGTAGCACGTTATACTCTCCATGCTTGCGACATGTCTTATGTAGGACCGTAACTCCTGCATAGAGGGAGCCCTAGGGTCTTTCCAGTGTTTTGCAATTAGGGATTTAGCAGCTGCCAAGATATGAGATATAAGCTTATTTGAAGGCCCGCTCTCATCAGGTATGGGGCGAGAGAGAAGGAATGACCAGGGGTCCTTACTTATCTGTTGTTCTAAAAACAGAGTTTATGAGTGTAAGAACCATGTTCCAGAAAGGAACTATGCGGGGGCAAGTCCACCATGTATGTAGCATCGTACCTCTCTGGCCACATTCCCGCCAGCAGCTCAGAGTGGTCGTAGGAAACATTCGAGACAGCCTATCAGGAGTATAGTACCACCTATAGTACACTTTATAGGCTGTTTCCTTAATTAGCGCAGAGATCGAGCTCTTGGAAATCCCCTCCCTGATCTCCTCCCAGCATAAGTCATCTGGAGGAGGACCCAGGTCGCTTTCCCATTTCCGCTCATGTCGGCCTGGAGTGTCAAAAGTGTAGTCTATGAGACAGTTATATAGCTGAGAAATAATCCCTTTAGTGAGAGGTGAATGTAGACACATATATTCAAAGGAGGTCGGGGCCCGGAGAGCCTCCTGGGGGGGGGGGGGCATAGACATGGCGAAATTTCGAGCCTGGAAATACAAAAAAAAAAGCGGGCGAAACGGTTCAAAGCTATGGTGAAGTTCCGACATAGAAGCCCAAGTTTGATTGACCACCCGTTGTCAGGCCGCAGGCCTATGGATATTGAAGTGGAGCAAACACTAACCGGTATTAGCACTACTGGACTAACAGGCGCGGAGTCTAACGTGCCCCTGGTGTTCACCAGGGACCCCCGCAAGGAGGTTTGGACTTCGCTGCACAGGGCACGCAGGTCGCGGCCCTATTAGCCAGTCACCATCGTAGTGTAGAAGGGTCAGACGGTCCGGGTCACAGCAATCGGAAACAACAGGTACAGAGGGTAATCCAAAGGAGTAGTCGCCAAAGCCGAAGTCACAGAACAGTATGGGTCACACAGAAGAACAGGATGGTCGCCAAGCCGGGGTCACAACAGGTAATCAAACACAGGATACTCAGAAGAATGGAGGATACGGAAGCCAGGAACACTGGTGGTGAACCTGTTACTCTGGCACCCCAAATGCGCCAGAGACAGGTTTAAATAGAGGTCTGGATGCACTGATTGGTGGAGAGGGAGAGGTGGAACCTCGTGGAGTAGCGGCGTCCCGTTGCTTAGCAACAGGACAGAGGACAGGGCGCATGCACCAGAGAATCCGGAAGTGAAGCGCCGGAGCGGCCGACAGAGAGATCAAACGTCCGTTCCCCGTCTGACAGGAGATCAGCGGGGACGGCGTCTGACACCCGTATTCCCGCCCTTTTCCAATGTTTAAATTGCTGCATAGAATTGCCAGGAGGAAAGTGTGGGTTGCCCCAGAGAGGAGTCAGAGGTGAGATAGGTGAAGACAATTTATATTTGACCCGACATGAGTCCCAAAGGGACAAGCAGAATTTAAGGGATTGAAGAGACAAAGTGGGTCTCCAGGTCCACCCACGCTATAGACTGGTAAGAGACTGGTAAGGGGCGTAAGTTACCGCCACCTGGGACAGATAGGATGCCAAATAATAAAATTTAATATCTGGGAAGCCCCTACCTCCCCGAGCCCTGGCCTTTTTAAGCACTGCTATTGAGATTCTAGGGGGCTTGGCACGCCATATAAACTTTAGGAAGGAGGAATGCAAGTCTCTAAACACGGAGTCGGGAACCCTCACCGGAAGAGTCTGAAAAAGATATAGAAGTTTCGGGACCAAGTTCATTTTAATAGCGATAATCCTCCCCAGCCACGATATGATGTAGCTCTTTCAAGTCTCCAAGTCCTGTTTGATTTTCGCCAGAATGGGGGAAAAGTTTTCCCGATACAATCTATCATAAGTCGAGGTGATATAAACTCCAAGATATTTGATCTTGTTCGCCTGCCAGCGTAGTGCAAAGTTGGTCTGTAAACTGGTCCTGAGGGAAGGGGTAGCATGCAGGAGCATGGCCTCTGACTTAAGAAAATTAATTTTGTAGCCTGACAGAAGGCCATCTACTCATATTTTCTTGATCAGTTGATGATTTCATTTTGAATCTAATGAAATACAGAGTGAAATTAATTCCTCTCTTTTATACAATTATGTTGATACATTTTATCTTGAGAGCTTGATTATTGCAATACCGGAGAATGTGTACATAACATAAAACAATTAGTTATTAATGTCATCAAATAGAATATTTTTGTTTAATAATATGTTACACAAAGTTGCTATGTATTGCTAGGTGCATTAAGATTGCTGCAGTGACATATTGTGCTGTTATGTTTTGTCACATGGCAGCAGGACTGAGCTCAAGGACTGTTCCATAAGAGAGTTGTAATGCTAACACATTAATTGAATTAGAGGTCATTTAAAAGCAAGACCAGTGTGCATTCTTTTAGTAAAAATGTAATTTGTTCCTTAAAACAATTTCAAGAATGTCCACTAGATGACACTAAAGTCACAGAAAAAAGATATTTCCTTTTTTCAAACTTGTATTATTTGTGTTCCTTTTAATAGATTCTATAGGGAAAACAAGAGCAAACAGTAGTCTTCTGATTACTCTGCTCAATAAAATCTACAGTACAGTATTATAACCATAAATATGTTAATACATTTGCAAAACTTAGTAATAGGACTAACTAAATAATGTTATATAGTATGAAAGCCATGATTGAATTAATATATTTAACTTCTATGAGTCAGTAATTTATCTCAGATATTGTAACAATTGCAAGTAAATATAATTTAATTCTTAAAGTAATAAGTGACTCTAATCATATTATAGAAATACTGTATTTTTCAGTTATGTGCCATCAGGGCTGTCTTTTCCACTGGGCACGATGGGCAAGTGGCCCAGGCAAGGGGGCCCCATAGGCAGAGCTCTTTCTTAATTAGAATAATTAATCCTGCAAAATAAAAACGTACCTTTTGCGGTCATGTGGTCAGGTGGCGATCTGGCTCCCTCCTTGTTTCCCTCCTCCGTGCTGCACTCGCACTGAATGACGTCATCACGCCCAACATTTCATTGAGGAGCGAAGCACGGAGGAGCCACGACGGAAGAAGCAACGGAGAAGCAAGCGACATTCAAAGAAGCAGAAAACAGACAATAAGGAAAAAGAAGAGAAGATGGAGGGGTGCAATCGGAGAACAAGGCAATTGAAAGGTAAGTGAAGGGGGATTTGATTTTCTAGTTGCTGTACTTCAAGGGTAGTAGAGCAGGTATATTAAAAAAAAGTGAATATATATATATATATATATATATATATATATATATATTCTGTGGTTGTGTAGGTGGGGGCCCCAGTGCACTGCTTTGCCCGGGGGCTCATAATGTCGGTGAGATGGCCCTGTGCATCATCATGATCTTTGTTTTTGTTCTATTTAAAACCTAATTCATGCCAAGTTATTTGGTATATTTAGCAGAATGTCATATTGTTCTCTATGCAATGTGTTATAGTGCCAACTTTGTGCGTTATGTACTACAAAAAAAACACCTAAAAAAACACATTCCCTGTCCACTATTTTGACTCCAAACATCTGTCAAATATATGGCATAGCAAAACCTCCACGGAATCTCATTATTGAAAGGTACCAATCAGGAGTGGGGTCTAAAAGAATTTACATATGCAATGTAATACTGTGAAGACTATCATCAGTAAGTGGAGAAAATGGGACACAAATGGAGCATTTTCAAGATCAGGACATCCCTCCAAAGTTGATGAAAGGACAAGGAGAAAATCTATCAGGGAGGCTACCAAGAAGCCTACCCCAACATTAAAGAAGCTACTGGAATTTGTCACTCACTACTTGTGACAAAAATCTCCATATTCTGCATGAATGTCAGTCACGCCAGGGTCAGAAGTTGGTAGACCCGCAACAATACCAGGGAGAAGACAGGAGCAAAGTCAAACAAAGCCAGGGTCTGGGTCACAATCAAAGATGAGAAACAGTGGAAGAAACAGGAGTCAGATAATCAGGACCAGATTACAAGAGTTTCCTAGAAAGACCAGCAGCAGAGACAAATGAACTCACATAGTTTGTTGGAACAGGACATTTTTTAAATGACAGACACAGGTGATTAAACAGGGGAGAGATTAATTCCTGCAGGTGAGAAAAAAGTGTCTGGGTATAACAGCAGCACAGAGGTACTGCAGGCCTAATTCAGAATAAATACAGAGTCCTACCACAAACACATTACTTCAGCCCAGTGTGATACAAGGAGTACCAGAAAAACAACATCAGAGAAAGTAGATTTAAAAATTGGGGTAAGATTCATCAACTAAGGAGCTTTCTGAAATCAACATCATAGAGCCAATTCAGATGAACATGTTCCTGGAGATCGCATATGCTGCTGGAGACTAGGGTCCTATGTGTGAAATGTTACGCTATGCTTATATTTTGTGGACGTGGAAAGCACTCTTTACAGATGTAACCCTGTTGATCTGCAGGTAACAATCTATGCTGATCATTCTGCCCCTAGCCTGAAGATGTCGCTACTGTCAATGGCGCCACGTCAAGTTGGGAAGGTGAAAGCCCGCAGCACAGTCTACCAGAGGGAACATGGAACATGAAGGTATGTCGGATGGCATTCCACATAACCCATCAGGGAAGCCACAGTAAAACTAATTTTCACCTACTAGAGCAACACAGACGCCTTCCCAACAGAAACCTGTTTGTTCCTAAAGTGGATGTCAGTCATGGCCAGTCATGTGTTATAGTACACTAAAAAGAAAGGGAATGTTACAGATTTTAGCATTGTGTTTAGTAAAACCTTGTGATGCATTGCTATACAGGTATTCCTCACTTAACGACCTACCTATTTATCGACCATTCGGACTTACGACCCGTTGTTAAGTCCTGCTCCACCGCTCAGCAATAGGGGAAATTAGTGTGCTAATGACCTGTGCCCTTGCGACGGGACGTAACCACGCCCGTAGTACCCGCGTAGTGTCTTTCTGAGCTGAAGAAGACAAGACGCACCTGATACCCTTGCAGTCTCCATCGTGCAGTAAGTTAGCTCTACAGTACTTGAAAGCACTTGGTTCTGAAGTAATACTGCAAGGACATTAACTAAACATAAATTTTTTTTACTAAAGGGAGGAATATAAAACTGCATATGCACATGCTGATTTTTTTATTGCCATGCATATGTATACAGTAATGTACAGTATTTTCATCATTCAACTAAGCTGCTGAAACTATTTTTAAAATGAAAAGAATTTTTATTATTTTAGTAACCAGATACATTGGACACTATTTATACAAGTGCCCCACATCCCCATTATGTAGTGCCTCTTTTGGGGTCCCCCAAACAAGACTTGCAATAATTTGCCATACATGTCCTCGCTATTGAAGCATGTGTATGTGCATGTGTAAGTTAGCTCTCATTCACACTCAATTAGTACATAAAACATACAGCTGTACATACAGTATTTGGTTTCTAAATTTGAACCCTTGTGTGCACCCATAGATAAAAAATGTCCAAAAAAAGAAAAGCTATTGACCTTGAGATGAAAATGAAGATCATTAAAGACTATGAAGCTGGTAAAAAAGTGAAAGTGATAGCAGAAGATTTGGAGCTGGCACATTCAACCATTTCAACAATTCTGAAGGACAAAGATAGAGTGAAAGAGGCAGTGAAAACCTCAACAGGATTTAAAGCCATAATAACAAGGCAGCGGAAAGGCCTCATTCATGAAATGGAGAAGTTACTGGCAATCTGGTTTGACGACCAGCTACAAAAAAGAATGCCGATGATCATAATTCAAGCTAAGGCACGCAGTATCTTTGATACTTTGAAGGAGCGTGAAGGAGAGGAGGAATTAATAGAAACATTTATGGGAAGCCATGGATGGTTTCAACGGTTTTGTCGAAGATTCAATTTGCATAATCGGAGTACCTGTGGTGAGGCAGCAAGCGCTGACTTTGAAGCAGCTAAAAAATTTGTTCACGAATTTGATGAAATCATTGAGAAAGGTGGCTACTGTATGGAACAGATATTTAATGTGGATGAGACCGGACTTTTTTGGAAAAAAATGCCGGAAAGGTCTTACATTCCCAAGGAAGCAAAGACAATGCCCGGTTTCAAGGCTTTTAAAGATAGGATCACCCTGTTGTTGGGAGGAAATATCGCCGGGTTCAAGTTAAAGCCTTTCCTCATCTATCGCTCAGAGAACCCACGTGCATTTAAGCAGATTAATAAGCACACATTGCCCATTTACTACCGTTCAAATAAGAAGGCATGGATGACACAAGCTTTGTTTGAGGATTGGTTCCTCAACTGCTTCATACCCCAAGTCAAGCAATATTGTCAGGGGAAGAGAGTTGTCTTTAAAATTATGCTCCTCCTTGATAATGCCCCAGGCCATCCACAACATCTTGATGACCTACACCCGGATGTAAAGGTGGTGTATCTGCCTAAAAACACAACTGCCATTCTTCAGTCAATGGATCAGGGGGCTATAGACACATTCAAAGCACACTATTTGCGCACAACTTTTTCCAAAGCTGTAGCAGAAACATTGTAATTAGTAACAAGTAATTGTAATAGTAATTGTAATAAGTAATGAGGTAACCCTTCGAGATTTTTGGAAGTCGTACAATATTTATCACTGCATACAGAATGTTGATTCATCTTGGAAGGAAGTGTCAGAAAAATGTATGCAAGGCATATGGAAAAAAATGCCTAAAAAGATTTGCAAAGAATTTTGAAGTATTTGATGTAGACACACAGGTTGATGTCATAAATCAAACATCTGTGCAGCTAGCTAGCAATTTTAATTTAGAGGTTGAAGTAGACGATATTGAAGAATTAGTGGAATATGTTGAGGGAAAGCTGAGCAACGAAGACTTAATGGAGTTGGAAGCTCAGCAACACTTGGAAAATGATGACGAAGAGGAAAAAATGGAAGAAGTACAAAAGAAGTTAACTTTAAAAGAGTTAGCTGGTGTGTTTTCAAAAGTGAATGCAGCTATGTTACAACTAGAGGCTATGGACCCGAATGTGGAATGGTTCATGAAATTTATGAAGAAAAGAAAAAAATGACTAAACAAACCACACTAAAAGAATACTTCCCAAAACCTACACCTAGGACCACCACTCATACATCTACAGGTCCTTAGATATACTTGCTGTGATCTCCCTGGGCCCTCTTTGTTATACAGTACTGTACTGTAATTGTTGCTGTTTGTACAGCTTTACTGTACACATGTTTCTTTTCTGTTATGCAGAGTTATGCAAAGTAAAGCAAACTTAAAAATACAATTTTCTTTTGTCCATTTCTTTATTCAGAATCAATATAAATGATTACAATACATGTAGGTGTATATTACAGTACTGTACTCACTTAGCGACCAATTCGCTTAACGACCTAAGTCGTTGGAACGAAACTAGGTCGTTAAGTGAGGAATACCTGTAGTTTCTTATATTTGTCTGTACCTTTGACCTTGATGTCTTTTTGTGCTCTATTCTGTTTTAACATGGTTACTGTCTACTAGCGTTTTGTGTTTGTCCTTACTGCATACAATTGAAACAGTGTTAAACAGGAAATAATTTTTTAGCAAACATAGGTGAACAATTAAATATTATATCGGCATAATGGAAGAAGGTGCTTTCTGCAGGTTAACCCCTTCCTTACAGTAATTCTGGTTTATCTAATCCCAAGAGGTTTCCCACACTAATCTTAATGTAATTGGTAACAGTACAGGAAATCCTGGGGACATTTCTGCTTTGATCAATTAAGAAAAGATGAACATTAAAAAATGAACATTCATTTCAATGGAGTGTTTACACCTCCATTGAAAATAATGGGGAATTGGAGTTACTGGGGATGAACAGGAAAAATACAGCACATTGCTGGTTACAATTATGTTGACCCTAGTAGGTATGTACAATGTACTGCCAAAGATATTAAAATACTTTTTCTAGTGCAGTGGCATGCTTTGAATGCACTGAAATGGAACAAGCTGCATCCAAAAGACCATTACACATCACAAATGCATGCAAATGCAAGTATGAATGCCAAAGATTATGGACACATAGAATAGAACAGGCTTTATTTTTACATGCGTTTGCATGCACTTACGTTAGAAAAGCAAGTCAGGTGCAGTATTTAAATGCCAATAGTTAATAGGCTTTAGCAGCTTAAAAGAAAACAGATAAAGAAGGGGATACTAAAACAAGAAAGCAGCAAGTTACTCTACCAGAGAAATGGAGTAAACAAATGAATGCATTAAAAAAAAGAAAAAATATATTTTACTTCTTCATATACTTTGAAAACGCATATTAAAACATTTTGGGGGTTTAGTTATTCCTTAAAGTAGGTATTAGTAATTAAATTAGTAAGTTAGAATTAGTAACTAACATTAATGTTCAGATTTTTGTTCTTCTACAAATGAGACTAATATATTATATTAAGTACAGCATTTGTCTGATTTTAATTTGTATGTGTATCTTAAATATGAATAAATAAGTTAAATGTTAGAGTTTTGTATGCTGCTTTTTGTATTTTATCATAAACTCTAGTTATTTTTGTTTCATAAATATCATATTAATATTATTTGCCATGAAATTTTCATATTATTCACATTACTTGCCAAAAAGCTTTTACTTCAACTCATGAACGTTTTGAACCTTTCAGTAACAAAACAAATATTCTATGTTAAGTTTACAGGGTTAGATGAAATGAAATATGTCAAAAGAATGGAACAGATGGACAAGGACACCCTGGAAATATCACAAAGCAGGAGTCACATATACCCTCATTTGTCATGTCTTTGGAAACTTAATTTTCACCCTTCCATGTGGTGTACATCTGTCTTTAATTATTTCTATATTGGGTTCTAACCTTTTAAAAAGGGCTACATGACATCTATAATAATTTGTTCGGAATTGCCACGTCATATAATGATGGGCAGATCTAATTGTATCAATTGTGAATTGATCTGACAATAAGCACTCTAGAAGTAAATAAGAAATTTGTTTATGATTTGTCAGCCAATTTGGCTGGGTCAGACTCCGTAGTTGGACGCACACATAATCCGACCGTCGGATCTGATTGTTAAAAAAAAAAGTGTTAAAACACACACATGACATTTTATATAATATGTGGCATATATATATATATATATATATATATATATATATATATATATATGTATATATACAAGTTAACCCGTGCATGATACTCATGCATTCTAGTCAAGTCAAGCTACTTAAGGTGTTAAAAAGGTTTTTGTCATCTTCATCGCCACACACACACGCTGCTAGGCTTTTATATATTAGATTAGATAATGCTAAGAATTTAGTAGGTCAGTGTAGTATATAACTCCGCCCAGCAGGTGGCGCTGCAGCTTGAGCACTCTGTCACCTGAGATATAAGGAACGACTCTAGGGGGGAAGGGTGTTCATTCTGGGATTTAATTCATGAAGACTGCAAGATTTAGTTTTGAGTTGTCCTTCTCTACTAAAGTCTATATATGCAGCTGAGCGAGATCCATGGGTCGTGAAGTCTGGACAGCCAGGTGACTATAAGTCATTAAGCTATTGGGGTAAGGAAGAGATGATGTGGTAAATCTGCCTGGCATTTATTTACTGTGTGTACATAGGATTCTATGTAGACTTTAGTAGAGAACGACAACTCAAAACTAAATCTTGCAGTCTTCATGAATGAAATCCCAGAATGAACACCCTTCCCCCCCTAGAGTCGTTCCTTATATCTCAGGTCTAATTTCCACAGTCTTTCCCCTCCCTGGGCAAACCCCTGGGTCTATTCTTCTGAACCATTGGCCAGTTCAGGACTAGGGGGTTTGGACAGGGCAGTGAAGATGAGCTGTCCTTTCACAGAAGCCCCCTGCTGGGATGCAGACAGAATGTCTGGACTAGTCCTAAGGAGAACAATTGATGCTAATTGGCTTCCCCTACTTCCAAGGATAAGGTAGCAGTGAGCCCCTCCTAAAATTAATCCCTAACACTACTTTGTGATGTCACAGGGTCCCCAGCTGTTCCATGCTTCCTGTAGAGGAAGGAGGGGGGAGAATGAATGTATTGTGGACACCACTTGATCTTTACCCATAACCCTCCTGGTTTCAGCTTAAGGACAATGAATAACATTACTGCAAGTCATCAATATATAATACACAATATACATATTTACATTGAACTACAATGTCCCCTTAACCACATGTAATTGGCACAATGCAGTTGTAGTTTGGTGAGCTGAGTTACAAAAGCATGGGCTATAAAAAGTACTATAATCCACATTATGTGAGAAACGAGAGACTGAATGGTTAGCGTATCACTCGTTTTGTCACAACTTGGTATGCTAAAACATTAAGATAGATATAAGGGGCCTAGCCCAAACCCTGAAAAATAGCCGCATACCATTATCCCTCCACCAATCTTCAGAGTTGGCATAATGCAGCCAGGCAGGTAATGTTCTCCCAGCATTCGCCAAACCCAGACTCACCCATCTGACTGCCAAACAGAGAAGTGTGAATTGTCACTCCACAGAACATTTCTACTGCTCCACAGTCCAGTGTCAGTGTGCTTTACACCACTCCATTCGACGCTTGGCATTGTTCTTGGTGATGTGAGGCTTGCATGCAGCTGCTGGGCCACGGAAACCCATTCCATTAAGCACAGTTTTTGCGCTGCACAGTTTTTGTGCTTACATTAATGCCAGTGGAAATTCGGAACCCCTCAGCTATGGAATCAGCAGGGCGTTGGCGACTTTTATGCACAATGCACCTTAGTAGTTGTAGACCCAGCTCTGTGATTTTACCTGGTCTTCCGGCTTCATGGCTGAGTTGCTATTGTTCCTAAACGCTTCCACTTTCTAATTATATCACTTACAGTTGACCGTGGAATATCTAGCAGTGATGAAATTTTACAAACCGTCTTATTGCAAAAGTGGCATCCTAAAACAGTACCAGTCTTGAAGTCACTGAGCTCTTCAGAATGACCCATTTTGTATCACAAATGTTTGCAAATGGAAACTGCATGGCTAGGTTCTTGATTTTATACATCTCTGGCAACGGGTCTGATTGAAACACCTCAATTCAATAATTTCATATCAACAGAGAACCATTGTGTTTAATTAGGGGCACTCATAGGATATGTTGATAATAAAACATATTAAAGTTTATTGATATGCATTAAAAAGATAGTGTTAATAATAGGTAGCAGTGAAATATTAAAAATTGTTGATTATGAATAGAGCCAATGAATGGTTAGTCAAAAACTGTTAAAACTAGCAATAGATGCTAGTACGCGCCGTCCTTTCTATTCATGTATAAATCAGGGTCTTAAAGGGTTAATAATCTGTACCCTTTGTTATGGTATATAGCTAGTGGTTGGGCTCGCTGAAGTATTACACTGAGTACTCTAGTAATGCGGTAATATCGCCGCAATATTGTTCCCCCTCCTCCCATATGAGAGAACACTGTCCGTTTAGTGACTAGACTCGTAAATAGCGGTAATGAGTACTCTACTGTATACACAGAACAATAGTCATCATTGTATATGGTCTGCTATCAGTTTGTGCATTCAGTATACCTCTAGTATTTTAGATATAGGAGATTATAGGGCATAAATGTCTTATATAATGGTCTTGTATATTGTATCTATGTTCATTAATATGTATCTCCTATTGAGAACAAACCAGACATACTATCAAATCTAGCCCTAACAATGTATCAAACTGTGAGTTGGACAGAATCCCTATCCCACGGGTGAGTCTGTGGGACGGCTTAGATATCTAGAATGTCTCTCATAGTCTCTAATATTGATCTATTGTCGTTTCTAAGGTATTGAACCCAACCGTAGATAACCCGCTCCCTGCTAATACCTAATAATTGTTAAATAGTACATGGTAGAAAGGAACAGCGCGTGTATCGCCTCAATAATTAACAGGTGTGGCCAAATACTTTTGTCCATATAGTGCAGGGGTGGCCAACCAGACCAAGAGCCAAAAAATATCTATAGATATCGCAAAGAGCCAACTTTACCTTTCATTTATGTGTGCATATACATATTCAAAGTATAAGCACACACATACATACTGCACACACATACATTGAAAATAAAACAATATGCAATCCCTTGCTAAGCAAAAAAGATAATATCTAACACTTCCAAAAATAATCATCAATTTAGCTTAGCTCTTACATCGCTACTGCGTCCAGCTGGAGAAGGGTTCAAAGGGTACTTTACAGTCTCTTCAAAGTAACTCCCGCTGCTTCTGTATCCACAATCACTGTGGAGGGAACTGTTGAGGTGGTGATAAAAAAAGTCAGAAATCGCCATCATGCCCCTGAGACCTTTTACATGCCCATCAGATCTCCCCACATGCCTTTTACATACACATCATCAGACCTCTCCACATGCCATCAAATATACCTATATGCCCAGAAATGCCCATTAGACATTCCCTAATGACTCATACATTCCAATCAACCCCACAACATGCCCCACACATGCCAATCAGCCCTACTACATGCCCAATACATGCCAATCAGTCACACCACATGCCCCATACATGCCAAACAGCCTCACCACATGTCCCATACATGCCAAACCGCCTCACCACATGCCCCACACATGCTAATCAGCGCCACCACATGCTAAACAGCCCCACAACATACCCCATACATGCCAATCAGCCCCACAACATGCCCCATACATGCCAAACAGCCTCACCACATGTCCCATACATGTTAAATAGCCCCACAACACGCCCCTTGCATGCCAAACAGCCTTACCACGTATCTCATATATACCAATCAGCCCCACCACAAACCATTCAGCCCCACTACATGCCAAACAGCCCCACAACATGCCCCATACATGCCAAACAGCCTCACCACATGCCCCATACATGACAAATAGCACCACAACATGCCAAACGGCCTCACACATGCTCCATACAAGCCAAACAGCCCCACAACATGCCCCATACATGCCAAACAGCCCTACAACATGCCCCATACATGCCAATCATACCTTTTCACATGCAATCATGTCACACATAACCTTTACCTACCTCTCACACCTCCCACACTTAGCCGCTGGATCCCACGCAGAGGAAGGAGGGAGAGCACACTACATTCTCTCCTCCACCTTCCGTGATTGGCTGTGGCACTCTGACCTCTCTGCGTTGTGCAGAGGAGGTCACAGGATGTGGCTGTCAGTTGAACAGCTGAATCTTCTCTGCAGACGCCCGGAGCCACATTTCAGAGATCAAAGAGCCGCGGGTTGGCCACCCCTGACATAGTGTGTGTGTGTGTGTGTGTATATGTATGTATATATATATATATATATATATATATATATATATATATATATATATATATATATATATATATATAAACAAAAACAGACATAGGTCCTCCGCACTCACCATGTACAGACTGGGTTGCAAGAGGGGGTTGCCCACATTGTATAGACAAGAAAACAGGGATACTCTGCACTCTCCAAACACTATATATATACATTTTTAAACATTATTTAATCTATTTTAATAAGTTCATGCTATTTAGACATCACTGCATTAAAAAAAAAACCTTTATTGTTATGCTTTACTCTGTCTGCAGGTAAGACTCAAAGTTAAGTATTGATGATGTTAAAATTCAGATTGAATTCATGTTTATATTTAGCTTTGGACTGGCCAGGAGCGGAAGAGTATGCATTCGTCAGCTTAACAGGTATTGCAATATGTGAAACTAACTTTCCTTGTTTTTAACACAGATTACAGACCAAAGTAACTAGAATAGCATTAATAATGTATTTTCTGAGTTCAGCTGTCTTTTTGTGTATACTATATGGTCCCACTCCTCTTGAACCCCAGTTTTCAATTCTATTCATTTCATTTTATATAATAAATAAAATACATGAAATAGCTAAGCTATGTAATATTATTCTCATACTGTGCTTTAAGATATTGTATAGCCCATGAATAAAATAATTTAGAGCAAATTGTTTCAATAAATAAAACAATTCATTAATATATACTCTCTAGATAAAATAAGAAAATATTGCTTTAACATGCCCATTACTGACAGGATAGCGTTCATATGAATGTCATGATACTACATAGTATATATGTTTCAGTGTGAATAATAACTTATTCATGTATAGTCACTCTTAGCTTCCGTCTAGACCAGAAGAACAGACATGTTGTACATGTTAGTGATTTTTTGTTTAATTAATGTAAATAAATTCTGTGACATTTGGTTGACATAGATAATTACAGAGAGAGTTGTGAATCATTATATCGATTTAACATCTTCTTTTTTCTTGTATGACCTTCTTCATGATTGTGGCTTTTTATTCTGCTACACAGAACAGTGAAACGTGTAAACTCTGTTTTTCAATCGCTACACTGTTTAATTGTTTAAATCAACTTACATAATACCTGTAACTAATTAATGATCACAGATAAGCAAGAATAAGTCAATAGTTCAATGAAAGCACTAATGTAAGTAATGGTATATTGAGAATAGAAATAGAAAATAGGGAATTTTGTTTAACATGCAATGACTGAGATCAATCAAGCTGAAATTAATGAAAATATGTGAAGGATATCCTATGTTGTTTAATTACACGGTTGTCATTCAAAGTTAACTTGCCTCTCCAACCTTTTTGCAAGAAATGATAACCTCTCCACTCCAAAGACTCTCTATCCAAAATTTAAATATTAATTTCTAAAATTAAGCAATTTTACTAACTTAAGCAGTTCAAACACAAACTAATAATAAAAATATCTTCAATCTGTTTCTCAAAGATCTAAAGAACTGTATGCTATTTATTAGTGTCTCATGATTTTTTTTCTTAAGTGTTCCTGGCAGCATAATATAAATAAATCAATAATCATTTCAATTACCATTACATACACATCAGACTCCCCACATCATCACACCTCTCTGCATGGCATCAAATCTACCCATATGCCCCAGAAATGCCCATCAGATATTCCCACATGCCCATCAGACCTCCCCATATGGCATTATACCTCTCCACATGCAAATCAGACCTCCCCTACCTGCCACCAGATCTTCCCACATGCCCCTGACTTGCCCTTCATCCACCCCGCATGCCATCAGATGCCCCCCACATGTCCATTACATGCCTATCAGACTCCCCACGTGCCATCAGATTTATCCATATTCCTCATCCTTTTTCTCCCCCTTTCTTTTCCACTGCCATTTGTCCCAGTATGATCCACACCCACCATTCGGGTGTCTCCTTCCTCCGCCAGTATAAGTGATCTTAGCTCCATAGGAATTCCCCCTCTGTTCTCCACCTGTCTACTGCCTCAATCCTTGGCAACACTATCGCCCGTGTAGCATCGACCATCGATCGATTTTCTATCCCTCACATCGCATGACACCAGCCCTCCTCTTCTTTGCTTGCTGCTGGAGTTGAACTGCTCCAACAGGGTAGTCGGCATCAGCACTACGCGCCTGCCAGCTACATGCAGGGGGTCAACCTCTTGACCCCCCTTCCTCCTTCACACACAATCCAAATCAAAATGTAACACTCACTCTTGATTGGGATCAAAGGAAATAGAAACTCTTGACCTAAATGTTTCCCAGCAAATGAACATATGAATTCCTAAGCATGATTAAGCACTAAATGTTTGTGTCATCCCAGATATAATTTACACAATAAATTAATAATTTCAAATGATAATATACAGTTCAGTGACTAAAGATAATAATATTGATAAACGAGGCCTGCAAATTAGAGCCACTGAGATTATATTTGGAAAATGTAAAACAGACCACTCCATGACTGAAGATAAATAAAGAAAAGCCTATAGAATATTTTTTCACTTCATGGTGGATGCAAATAACTCTGCATTTCTATACCACAGAACAAAAAAACAAAACAAACTTACAACTTGTTACTAAAAAATGAATAAAATAAATGAACATAAAATATCAAATACATTAGTAAATCTTCATGATTATGATTCCTGTCTTCTGGGTTGAGAGGTTTTCATTTTTGAATCCAGAAAGTCTTCCTCTGCTTCAGTCATTTTATGCAAATAGCACCACCATTAACTTTGGAATATGTTCAATAATTTGTCTTTCAATTGAGATATCAAATATTTACCTTGAATAGTCTGGAAAGGAATGAGTAACTCTTTATATTCACCATAGTAGCGAGCTTGTGCTTAGAGATTCTGGGCATGAATCATTCTACTGTACATAAAATGTATCTAGACAGTTGCTCCTGATTGCAAACACATGTGTAATAAACTGTGGGACACTAGCACCATGGAGAGTGAGGGAGACTGTGATTCAGGATGGAAGCAGGGTAACAGTGAGAGGGCTGAGGAGCCTTGTGAAAAGAGAAAATACAGGAGAACAGAGAAAAAAAGACAGCTAACAAACTGGTGTGAGACAGCAGCAGTGAACAGGAAAACTGATAGAGTGACAGAGGAGTAGTAGTGAACAAAGGTGGTGAGACACAGTGAGAAAGAAATTTGAGAAGGACATTAAAAAATGTGAGAGAGATAGTATTATAAAGAGAAATTGATAAATCAAAAGAGATAAGAGAATGAGACGGTGAATTAATTGACAATGAGATATATTTACCTGTTGCAAGTGACAGTTACTCTGACAGGAAAACACAGAAAATATTTTAATAGAGTTATCTAAATATCAGTTTTTTCATTCCTCACAGTTTATATAAGAAATGTGTTGAACATTTTGTTGAAAGTTATATTCAATCACTAGAGAAGTGTGTACAGGGACAGAGACTATTATCTTACAGTCACCATCACACAGAACCTTCATTTTAACTGTAATCAACTGTCACCTCAGAGACATTCTCCATCTTGTGGTTGGCCTCCATATTGCCTAGCAACGTTCATTTTCACAAAAACAACTGATCGTTCATATAGAAAGGAAAAGAGTAATTATTTTATCAGATAAGCTGTATGCAGACCTGTAAAAATAAGTTTAAATCCATTGTGCATTGTCCATAACTGTTGCTAAACACTGAAAGACACTGAATATGGAGTTCAAACTTCTGTTAAATGTGTTTAATTTATTGCAAAAGAAGATTAAATAACTAAAGAATACCCCAGGAAGCAGAAAAAAACTTTGCAATACAAATCACCTAGTCTGTGTGATACATATATCAGGAGCCAGTTCTATAAAGTAGAAATTAAACTCGCTTCAAACTGCATTTTACTTACCTGCAATGAGCTGCAATGCTAGGTAACTTAAAAATTAGAGACAACTCATCACATGTACCACCTTTACTAAAAAGTACTGAATTATATAATGGGGAATAAAGGTCTAGGTTCATATTTACTGTGCAGTAATTTCTATATAAACCTGGTCTTATCATCATCATCTATTTATATAGTGACACTAATTCTGCAGTGCTGTACAGAGAACTCACGGCCCATTGGAGCTTACAATCTATATTCCCTAACATACACACACACAGACCGAGAGAGACTAAGGGCAATTTTAATAGCAGCCAATTACTCTACCAGTAGGTTTTTTAGAGTGTGGAAGGAAACCAGAGCCCACTCAAACATGGGGAGAACATTCAAACTCCACACAGATAAGGCCATGGTTGGGAATCGAACTCATGACCCCAGTGCGCCAAAGTGTAAACCTGTGAGTGTGTTTTATTTCAGCTATTAAATATATATATATATTTAATTTAAGGTGTAGAAGGTGAATGTGTAGAGGGAGAATTTTCTGTTGTTTGGCATTTATAAAGACCTGCATAGGGATGAATGCACTTAAATGCCAGGCTTGTAGACTTACACTGCACTTACTTGCAGGGGTTAAAGTTTTACCTGGCTTGTTTTGAATTCTCCAGTATGCTTTAAGGGGTGTGGCGAAACAAGCCTTTATAGTATCCAAGAACAGGAAGTTCTCCCTCTTTTACATCAGGAAATCCTTCCCACCCACCCTATCATGAAAAGTCTGTTAATAATGTGTGGTTTGTATTGTGTGTCTAAACTTCTTTTTCCTTATTGAGACAAGACACAGTCAGCGGAAAAGCAGTACATTCAGTGGTTAATACATAGCGTAAGAGTTGGGGCCAGAAGGGGTGTAGTCTTTTCTGACACCATAAGTTAGCACCTGGGATTTTGGGCCAGTTGGTCATCCCTATGTTTGTTTGTATACTATTAGCTGGTTAGCTGAACTTGCATTTGCATTCGCTTCCACCATAATTTGTACAAAACTGTGACCTTGGTTTGCCAAAATTGAAACCTGTGTCAGTGTCTTGTTTCAGCTATTAAGTAGTTATATATTTCATTTAAGGGGTAGAAGGTGAATGTGCAGATGAAGAATCATCCGTTTGGTGTTTGAAATTTAAGGAACTGAATTTGTATCAGCTGATTTAAAAGGTTGCATTAAGCTTAATGTATGTAATAGAAGGGAAACCTTTTGGATTCTAACTTTAAAAACACTTCTACCATGGGATCTGTGTTATGATGTTGATGATTATAATTTAAATTATAATAATTATATTTGATGGGGTTTTGTTTTATATGCATGTATTATTAAAAAAATAGGAAATGGCTGAAATATGTATGTTTTATACATGTTTAGCCATATTTAAAATTATGTTAATATCTATTTATTTTTGCCTGTTTTAGTGCAGTGAAAAATATGGTTGGTTATATGACAATAATATTTTATTTAAGTATTGAACTATACATTTGTAATTTATATAAGAAACAGGAGTTCATATTTGTAGAGATACATTTTATACTTGTAATGTACATTGCACCTGATATCGAGGTTGATGATATTGTTTGATTAATAGCTGTAGGTTTTATAGTACAAGGCAAGCTTTATGTTATGTTAATAGCATTTAATTAATTCCATTCATATTTTTACACATAATATGATCAAGGATTGTGAACAGTAATAAGTATTAGTCAATTCTATCTTGCACAATATATATTAATATGAAGGCAGTATTATTCAATTATACAATTGAATTTGTATTTCGTTCATACTTTTTATAACCAATAGTAGCCCAGTCTGCAAATGAATTATGCATAAAGGAAAGCAGGTGAATGTAGCTAATAGAATGGTAATAGCAATCCATTCATACTTTTACAAATAATATGAGCTTCAATGGAACAAAGTATGAATGATCCCCTGTGGATTTTACCTTACAGAACAAGGCTAATAGAATAGCAATAGTATTATGCAATGGTACAAGTAATTAATTTATACTTTCTGTTACTAACACGGAGACACAGAGAGTTTGTCTCTAATACAGTCGGTTATAATTCTGATCTTCCTTGGATCGTGGATATACTGGTATAATAACTTACAATTTGGCTTGATATTATTTTAACTAAAGCCTCATTGAACGGGCGCGATTCAGCGCAAAGGAAAAAGTTTTTTTACAACCTGATCCACTACCGCTGACGAGCGGAAAATATCTGAACCCTGGCTTGGGTGTGCCGACTATAAGAACAATAAATTAGTGAGTATAGTAAGTTTTGAAATCCTTGTATTTCCATTGACTATAAATCCCTCCGGAGGGTTGAAGACGTCGAATGGTAAGGAAAATACTGCTGAATTTTAATTGCGGTTTTTCCAAAGAATTTAACATGTGTTGTTGAGAAGGTGCTGATTATCTTGGTCGGATTTGAACTGCTCCTTACTATAACAAGTGTTACGGAGCACATCCTGATTGTGTCTATACAGTTGATCGCTATATATTTGAAAATATTAGACATAACATGAAGTGAAAGAGAATCTCGTGATTGTCATCGATTTACTTGTGATATTGAATATAAACGAGCTTTCTCTACAAGAGCTCTTGATCAATATTAACCATCTGTGTGAAGCACAGTCACTACATTGGACTTTTTTTACTTAGTTTTTTTGGTTTTTTAGTTTTTTACTATTTTAGATTTTATTTTGTGTATTATTTCTAAGGTATCCTTCAATATGCTGGCCAGCTATACAGTTTTATAATTGATGTAATACCTTTTTCATTAGATCATACTGTTTGTGATTAATCATATATTCATGTGATATTAATCAATTGTTTCCTTATTGCCATGGGAGGATCCTCTAGGTCTTTTTATTAAGCTATACCAACATACATTCTCCGCAGCGCAACCTGTCTTGTCTGTTCTGGTGAATATACATTTATGTATTTTTGTGGTTGTTGTGCAATAAACCACGACAGTGCAGCAGTGGAGATTGGTGTTATCCCTTTTCTGTATATATATCTTTAGAGATAAGTATCATCTTTTAAAGAGATTTCTAAAAATTACCCTTATCGGTGGGATTCCTCCGCCTACATAGTGTGCGCCATTAACCCTTCACGGGATTATTTTAACTGTTACCAATGTGAACTTGCTCTTTGAAATGAAGGATACAAAAAAGCAGCAGCTGTCAATTTTACCTTACCAAATGGAGCCAATGGCAATAATATTCAATACTTTTCTGAAAACAATTTGAGCTTTATTTATTAATGGAACTAAATATGATTGAGTGACTGACAATATTACCTTGCAGAGCAGAGCAAACAGAATGGCAAAAGTATTATACAATGGTATTAGTAATTTAGTTATTCTTTTTCCAAATCATTTGAGTTTGTATTATAAATTGAATTAAATGTGTTAGTGAATAGCTGCTGATTCTATTGTGTAGATTTAAGGAAGTAAGACGGCAATAATGTTTTTACTCATACTACTTACAAAAGAAGTACATCTGATTTGTCACCATTAAACAACATTGTATAACAAACAATGGGAAACAGTAGTGTTGCATGATTGCTAAATTACTAGCTGTATTCTGCAGATGCAACATTTTTTATTACAATTTACATATTGGCCTGATTCATGTTTGGATGCAATCTGCACACAAATTGTGTTTATAATACGGGGTGTACCATGTTACATCATAGGGCACCCTTGTTCTAAGTGCACAGAGCCTTAATCCAGCGCTGAACCAGGTAGTCAAATTAACAAACAGTGCTCAGGTCAAGCCCTTTTGCTGGCAAAAACATCAGTTTTTTAAGCAAAAGGCCTTTTTGCACTTTTATAAATCAGCCCCTGTATTGTAATAGAACAATATTTTATAATTTATTGCTATAATAGGATATAAATATATAGCTCATTTTAATCAGCCAGGTATGTAAAAAAATAGATGCTGTAGGGGGAGGAACATATAAAATAAAATGCAATATAAAGTGAGGTTTGTTTTTTGTTGCATTATTTTCATTATTTAAGATTAATCACTTATAATAATAATAATGTACCTTTCGGTTAAGCAACACTAAAATATCCTTGTTCTTTATATCCATAATTATATATTGTACTGAAAACCACCCTTTAAGGATGGGCCGCTACTTATGGCTGAATACTTTTGATTTTGTATTGCTATTAGTTTATATAGTACTCTGTACCTTAGAGGAATTTTGAGTACCCCTGATAAAATAATATGACATCTTTTCAGTACTTAATGTAATATTCTTTGGGGGGTTTTCAGTTGTTGCTCCGGGCGCCGCCGGAACGAGTGCGTTAAAACTATTACCGTTTATACGGTAATTACTCGCTCAATTTCAGCTCGCAGCTCCCTGAGCAGCGAGCTGAAATTGAGCGAGTAAATTACCATATGAACGGTAATTACGCGCAATATTACCGTATAAATGGTAATAGTTTTAACGCGCTCGTTCCGGCGGTGCCCGACGCAACAATTGAATACGCCCCTTTGACTTTCATTACACTGGTGTGAACATGACACTTAAATGATCTAAATGTGATCTCTTACTTTGCCCATTCTCTCACTAATGGAGTAAATCTGATATAACGGTATACCTCACTCTGATATACATATCGAGATGGACAAGTTTGTTAATAATCCTACATCTACAAAGGCACCACATGCCAAGAATGAAAGAAAGCATGGCGATCAATCCCCCAATATCACAGGTAAGACCCAGGACAAGGATTCATCTGACTCTAGTAATGCTCTGGATGACAGTCCCATTACTTCACAACTCTCATTCAAAGATCCACTCCTGCAATCCCCGCCTATCTCTTATGCAGGGGTAGTGAGAGCAATCAAAGACACTATGGAACAGCTTAGGCTCCAACAAGTAAATATACTCACTGTGGTGATTCAGGAACTAAAGGATCAGGTATCTCATATTGCTAAACAGGTTGAACTTTTTTAAAAAAAATATGTTTATTGATTTCTCGCTAGAGAAATTTTTTTTGTTTATGTTTCGGGACATCAGGAATTGGGCGAGGGAGTAGGTGGTAGGAGATGTTGATTGGTAGGTGTATTTTTGCAATGCATGAAATCAGACGATGGATCTTTCTCCAATATCCTTCAATCACAGGACAGTCTCACCAAATATGGAACAAAGTGTCCTCTGTTCCACAGCCACGGCATCAGATTATTATTATTATTATCATTTATTTGTTAGGCGCCACAAGATTTCCGCAGCGCCGTACACAGTACTAACAGTAGACTATAAAGGGTGAAACAGTACAGAACAATAAAAAAAAATACCAATTCTTCAGAAGCTCCAGGCAGGCTGATGCAATTAACTCGGAGTAGAAGAACAGGTGAAGAGACAGGACGGAAGAGGGCCCTGCTCATGTGAGTTTACATCCTAAAGGAGGGTAGACAGAAACAGGCACAAGGGGAGCCAGAAGAGAGAAGGGAGAGCGAGTGGAGGAGGTGAGGTGGTTAAGTAGATGGTTGGTAGGCTTTGCGGAAGAGGTGAGTTTTCAGTGCACGTTTGAAGCAGCACAAAGTAGGAGAGAGACGGATGCAACGAGGGAGGTCGTTCCAGTGAAGGGGGGCTGCACGGGAAAAGTCTTGGATTCTGGAGTGGGAAGAAGTGATAAGGGGGTAGTAGAGTGGGAGAGAGCCTTGTAAGTGGTGGTGAGGAGCTTGAAGAGGATTCTATAGGGGAAGGGAAGCCAGTGTAGAGCGAGGCAGAGAGAGGAGGCAGAGGAGGAGCGGCGTGAGAGGAAGATGAGTCTTGCAGCCGTGTTGAGTATAGAAAGTGTTACAGTTAAGTCTTTTGGATTATTCCATAATGGAATGATTCAGAGGTGATCTTTTTTAAATTAAAAGTACGAGTGCAGTAGGTCCAGATAGTCAAGGAAAATTGGAGTATAGGGGGGATTGAAAGGATTTAAGGCAATCCTTGCGGTTTATCCATAAATGGAAATACGGAGAGTATATGTGGGTGCGATGTCCCTCAATTTCAACCAATTGTTTAATGTAAGTATGTGCGTAAGTCAGCCCTATTTGCATTAGGTTTAAGGCCAGGTAGTATTTGTGAAGGAATGGAAGTCCCAGACCTCCCTCCATTAGATGTCTGTAAAGAAATTTAGGTGAACCCTGGGCATTTTGGAAGCCCAGACAAATCTCATGATGCACTTTTGAAGATCTTTAAGGGTAGAGGTTGGGACTCTAACTGGGAGAGTTTGAAAAAGGTAGAAGAGTCTAGGTAGTAAATTCATTTTGACTGTAGCCACTCATCCGAGATGTGATGCGAAGCCCAGGAGCGGAGATATTTTTTAAGTCTCAATTAGCATTGTGAAGTTAGCTGAGTATAATTGGTCATAGTTTTTAGTAAGATGGATTTCTAGATACTTCCATTTATGTGTTTGCCAGTAAAATTGAAAGCTGGATTTTAGAACGAGCAACTGGTTTTGGGGAATCTTGAGGGGGAGTGCTTCGTATTTACCTGTATTAGGACAACGAGACAGCAGGGTACTTTTTCTACCTTTTTAACAGTAATGTGTATTTCTCAATAGATCATTATCATCTCTTTTCTTTTAATATTTCACTATAACTGTTTTTAAAGCATACCAATAAAAGTAATATTTTTTTTTATATTGGATTATCATGCATATACAAAAAAGAGTGCCCTGGAAACACAATCCTTTCTTTTTTCTACTCTGCTTCCTCTGATGGGATCCAAAGTTACCAGCCTCGTTACACCAAATGTTGACTACAAGTTATTTACCAAAAGTATAGTGGACAGATTAAAGTCTTTCGCTACCCACCACCATAGTAGGAAAGCAAACAGGTTTTATTTGGGGAAGACACTTAATTACTAATTTACAAGAAGTTTTGACTGTTATTCAGGCCCTGGAGTTGTCTGGTACAGTTGATCCCACTCTACTACTCTCTTTGGATGCAAAGAAGGACTTTGACCTGGTTACCTCTGGAGGTCTGGTTTCCCCAAAGATTATGTTAAAGTTTTACAAACTCTTTGTTATTTTCCCACACTCACATACAGGGCCGCCGAGAGGGGGGGGGAGCGGGTACTAATTACCCGGGCCCGGGCATGTCAGGGGGCCCTTGCGCTGCTTTTTTTTTTTCAAAACATTTTTTTTTTCATTTTATTTGCAGGGGGGGGGGGGGGGCTCGGTCGTTGGTGGGGGGAGCAGGCTAGATAAAAAAAAACCATACTCACCTGATCGCGGAGGCGGCATCCCTCCTCTCTGCTCTGTGCTCCATTCAGACTGTCTGAATGCCGGGTGTGATGTCATCATGTCATGCCCAGCATGCAGTCAGTCTGGAGCAATGGAGCACAGAGCAGCAGAGAAGACCAAGAAAGGAGAAAAGGTAAGTGGAGGGAGGGCACAGAGGGCTTAAAAAACGGGGGGGGGGGGGGGGGCAGCATGACAGAGGGGTAAAAAAACCGGGGGGGGGGGCAGCATGACAGATGGGTTAAAAAATCAGGGGGGCACAAAGGGGTTAAAAAACGGGGGGGGGGGGGCAGGGGCCAGCATGACAGAGGGGTTAAAAAATGAGGGGGGCACAGAGGGGTTAACAAAACTGCGAGGCAGCATGTCAGAGGGGTTAAAAAATTAGGGGGGGGCACAGAGGGTTTAAAAAACGAGGGGGGGCAGCATGACAGAGGGGTTAAAAAACGGGGGGGGGGGGGGGGGTAGCATGACAGAGGGGTTAAAAAATGAGGGGGGCACAAAGGGGTTACAAAACAGGGGGGGCAGCATGACAGAGGGGTTAAAAAATGAGGGGGGCATAAAGGAGTTAAAAAACAGCGAGGGGGGGCAGCATGACAGAGGGGGTAAAAAATGAGGGGGTACAAAGGGGTTAAAAAAACGGGGGGGGGAGCATGACAGAGGTGTTAAAAAATCAGGGGGGGCACAGAGGGGTTAAAAAAACGGGGAGGCAGCATGACAGAGGGGTTAAAAAATGAGGGGGGCATAGAGGGGTTAAAAACAGGGGGGGGGCAGCATGACAGAGGGGTTAAAAAATTAGGGGGGGCACAGAGGGGTTAAAAATGGGGGGCAGCATGACAGAGGGGTTAAAAAATGAGGGGTGCACAAAGGGGTTAAAAAACAGAGGGGGCAGCATGACAGGTGTTAAAAAATGAGGGGGGCACAGAGGGGTTAAAAAATGGGGCAGCATGGCACAGTGCGGTTAAAAAACAGGGGACAGCATGGGACAGTGGGGTTAAAAAATGGTGGGCAGCATGGCACAGTGGGGTTAAAAAGGGGTGGAGGCATGGCACAGTGGGAATTCAAAAAGGGGGGGAGCAGCATAGTATAGTGTGATGAAGGGGAGCCAGATGAAGGTGGCAAAAGCAGCATGGAGGGCGCAGTGTGATCATAAGGCATGGCGATGATGAAGGGGCACATTATTGTAATATTGGAGCTGGAGGAAGGCCTAATTATTAATCGTGGATGGTATTGATTTAACGCCAGGGTTGTTTGGAATTATCTAAATGTAGCTATTTTTTTCCAAATAGGGCCCCCAGCATTCCAGGATCCAGACCAGCCACAACTAAAGAAACATGCAGCAACAGGTGGTGAAAGTGAGAAGAACAGGTAGGAGAGAGCAGGACAGTATGTGAAATGTTGTGATTCTAGTAGGGACAATGTTAATTTTAGTGAGTGTTATGCCCAATGTAAGGTGGAGGCCAAGACTGAACTCTTTGTGTACACATTGCATTTTTTCGATACTACACTTTGGTGCTAGACGTCCTGAAAGTCAGGAGTGCTTGGACATATGTGACGCTTGGGCGAATTGAGAGCCTAGTAAATTTTGATGTGTTAGCCACGCCCCAATGGCGCATTTGCCACGCCCCCAAATGCATGACCACACCTCCAAAAAAAATTGCGCCTCAACTATGAGGGGGGCCCCATGAATTTGTTGTACCGCGGCCCTGAATTCCTCTTGGAAGCCCTGCTCAAATATTGGCCAATGGATATGTGTTCGCTATCTTTGTGGTGGAGACTGGCACAAGGCAAGGTTGCCCTCTCTCTCCATTACTATTTGTGGTAGTCTTGGAACTATTGACCGTGGCTTTGAGAACTAAGCCTTATTTTCTAGGCATCTGATTGGGAAGTTGCGGAAATAAGTTCACACTCTTTTGCCGATGAAATGCTTTTCTTGGACTCTGAATCACAGCGTTCTAGCTGGCCGTTTCTTAATACTATTCTTATCTTTGGCTCTTATGCAGGATACAAAATTAATATAGATAAATTAGTATTAATGTCACTGATGGGAACCAAAAATATTATACATGACATGGACATTGCTTCACAGTTTAATCTTTCGCCAACTAAAATTAAGTATTTAGGAATTTATATTCCAGCTAAAATAAACAATCTCTATAGATTTAACAATTTCCCTGTCATTTATAGAATTACAACTCTTCTAGTAAATTGGTCTAATCTGCCCTTGACACTACTGGGTTACAATGCAGCTATAAATAGTGTCATTTTCCCCAAGCTATTTTATCCTCTTCAAGTGCTTCCAACTCAGTCTCACTAAATATGACCTTTTCACTTGTACTAGGCTATTCTTTCGCTTTTTATGGTATAATACTAAGCTCCGAATTGCTAGGGACAAATTAATACTTGCCAAGAATCAAGGGGACATAGGCTTACCAGACATATTGTTCTTCATTAAGGCAGCCGTCTTCTAATACATATCAGACTGATTTTTAAATCAGAATCACTTTACTAATAAAACCTAAGAAAAGGAACTATTTCACCCCTATTCGCCAACCTCAATTTTTCACCTCCCAAGATCTCAAAATCCATTACAATTTCATCAAATATTCTCTTTAAAGATACCTATAAACCTTGGATCCAAATGACTAAAAAATATAATAGGAATTATAGATATTCTCGATTTATCCCAATTTGTGGATAAAGTCGATACTTACACCTGTCCTGTAGCTGGTGTAAATGATACGGCTTAAAAAATCTGTACTTTAGAGAAACCCAGGACTTGAGTCGGCTGCATTTGCATTAGTATGCCCTAGGCATACCTTTACCGTGCATTGCTAAGTTCATCCACCCCTTCCAGTTGCATTCCTTGGCGTAATGCCTGTCTCTGTGCATGTGCAGAGCAATTTCCCGCAAGATATGACAAGCAAAGGGACTTATGTCCGAACATGAATCAGGCTCTATATATGTAGTATGCAATGCATTGTTTAGAATGTAGTGAGGGCAAAAATCATACTGTAAATTATCTTCATATCAACATTTTGGTGAAAATTTCACCTCCAACAGGATAAGAATAATATGTTTAAATTTAAATTAAATTAAATAATCCATCATTTATGATATTTAGACCTGTGGGCAGTTCCATCCCTGTGCATATGCTAATCAATCTGAAAGTGAAAGCATGGTCGGCTCTAGATCAAGTGGACCCCAGGGTGAAAAAGCCTTTTGGCGCCAGACCCTAATAACCCCCTCCTGCAACCATTAAAGGACTGTGCTTCTAGCAATCCAGTTACTATGTGAAGTATACAAAAGTGGAAGCTGCTCAAATCAATTTATAGGCCATAACAGGTGCTGAAAGGGTGGGGTTATCCTGCAAGGAACATACACACAACATTTTTTCCCCCAGCACACTGCTATAGCCAGCAACAGATCTGCCATTTCTACTGTAGATAAAAATGCAAAAGTCTTTGTTGCACACATTTGCAAATGTATGTTTAAGCCATCCTGCCACGCCAAGGCGCTTTTGCTAATAGGATGGTCCTACTCTAAACAATGAGAGTCCCTATATTTGGGCCATACATATGTGTTTTTAAATTGAGAGCTAACTTACCAAAGAGGTACCCCAGAAGCCTCCAAATAGCAATCCAATGTCAGCACTCCCCCTCAGCTACTGACACCAACATGCCTCTCAGACAAATACAAAAGTGGAAGCTGCTCAAATCAATTTATAGGCCATAACAGGTGCTGAAAGGGTGGGGTTATCCTGCAAGGAACATACACACAACATTTTTTCCCCCAGCACACTGCTATAGCCAGCAACAGATCTGCCATTTCTACTGTAGATAAAAATGCAAAAGTCTTTGTTGCACACATTTGCAAATGTATGTTTAAGCCATCCTGCCACGCCAAGGCGCTTTTGCTAATAGGATGGTCCTACTCTAAACAATGAGAGTCCCTATATTTGGGCCATACATATGTGTTTTTAAATTGAGAGCTAACTTACCAAAGAGGTACCCCAGAAGCCTCCAAATAGCAATCCAATGTCAGCACTCCCCCTCAGCTACTGACACCAACATGCCTCTCAGACAAATACAAAAGTGGAAGCTGCTCAAATTAATTTATAGGCCATAACAGGTGCTGAAAGGGTGGGGTTATCCTGCAAGGAACATACACACAACATTTTTTCCCCCAGCACACTGCTATAGCCAGCAACAGATCTGCCATTTCTACTGTATGTGAAGTATGCATTGTAGGCCTCAATCCATACAATGACATCAAAATATGGTATTCAAGTTACAGGAGAGGCAAATCTGCTTAGTGTTTCATCAGTACTGCTAGCAGCAGGGGCATTGGTGCTTCTATTATCCCCAGGGCTGCCGAGAGGAGGGGGGGGGGGGGCGGGTACTAATTGCCCAGGCCATCACTGCGGACTTTTTTTTTTATTTTTATATTTTTTTATTTTTTCTTGTCGGGGAGGGGGGGGGGGTGTGGCTCTTTCCCCCTTTGTTGGTGGGGGGTGCAGGCTATTTAAAAAACAAACAAAAACAAACTAATACTCACATCACATGGCCACGGCGCCAGCGTCCCTCTTCCTTCTCTGCTCTGTTTAGACTGAATGTCGGGTGTGACGTCATCACATCACACCCGGCATTCAGTGAGGAGCGGTGCAGAGAAGACCAAGACAAGAAGACAAAAGAGAGAAGGAAGAAGCAGATATAAAGGTTAGCAAAGGAACAGAGGAAAACAGAAAGGGACAGAGTGATGGAAGGAGAGGAAGGGGGGCAGAAATAAAGGGACTGAGTAATTGAAGGAGAGGAGGGGGGGACAGAAAAAAAAGGCACTAATTGATTGAAGGAGAGGAGGGGGGGCAGAAAAAAAAAAGGCACTAAGTGATTGAAGGAGAGGAGGGGGGAGACAGAAAAAAAGGCACTGAGTGATTGAAGGAGAGGAGGTAGGGGGCAGAAAAAAAGGCACCAAGTGATGGAAGGAGAGGGGGGGGCTGCAGCATGGCACAGTGTGATGATGGGAAGGCAACATGGCACAGGTTGATGATAGGGAGAGGGGGCAGCATGGCACAGTGTGATGATGGGGAGGGGGGCAGCATGGCACAGTGTGATGATGGGGAGGGGGCAGCATGGCACAGAGTGATGAAGGGGGGACAGCATAGAATAGAGTCATGAAGGGTAGCAGGTGTAGGGGGGGAAAGCAGCATAAAGGGTTCAGTGTAATCATAAGGGGACACAGCATGGTTGTGATGAAGGGGCACAATAATGTGTGTGTGATGGCACAGGGGGCTTATGGCAAAGTACTGTGTGTGAGGTAGGTGCTGTCTAATTAATGGGTGCTATTTTGTTTGTGGGGTGATGGTGGGACAAATTAATAGTGGGGACTATTAATTTAAAATGGCGTGGTTTGGGGGCTATTATATGTGGGGGTGAGTTTGGGGAGAATGAGGTCTCTTTATTAGATGTGATTATGAATTATTTAATGGCCGTGATGGTTGCGAGAAATAGGTATATTTATGATATGTTTGGGGGGGGGGGGGTCTGTTTGGGATATTTAATAAACAATCTATTTTAGTGATGGCTCTTTCACTCCAGGCTATGATGGGGTAGGAAGAAGAACCATTGTGAAAGTCAAGATTAAACGTGAGTATTTAAAATAGAGATTTGTGTGAATTTAAATAGGATTTCTGTTAAAGGATGTGCCAAACTTTGTGTGTATTCCACAGGAGAGGATTTTCTATTATGGCTGGGGAAATCTCCTGATTGTGCATATATGAAAAAGATATCAAATTCATGTTTAGGAGTACACTATTCTCCAATAGAGTGTCTGTATATATGTATATGCCATGTAGCTAGTTCCTAAGATGCCTGAGTAGGCCCAAATGATTGTAGTTGGTAATATTTGGTTAATTAATTAAAACTACCATCAGTTTTTGGTTGTTTCAATTTGATAAAGTTAATCCTTGGTCTCCTATTATTCCAAATAAAGGACTGAAAGAGTGAGTTGATGAGTTTGGAGTCTCCATGAGTGAGGAGGAGTGGTAGGCATTGTACAAGATACATAAGTTTTGGGAAAGATATAGCAGGAAATAGGAGTTGAAATGTTTCAATTGGGATAAAGACGAGGCATTTTTACTAATTTGGACACCTAAATAAGTGAAACTCTTCTTCGCCCACATAAATTGAATACATCTGCCCCAAGATGGACAGGCGACTCCTGACCTAAGATAAGAAGCAGTGGACTTTTCTACATTGATGGATAGCTGTCACGGGCACTAGGAGTCTTTACCCAGGGATCACCAGGTGAAAGGCTTACCAGAGCAGTATAGGTGGTAATATGGTACTCTGGTAGCAGGGTGATCACGGAACAGGAAATAGCAGAAGATGAGATGCTCAGGAAAGTCTATGACTAGCAGCACTGGCAATATGGAGGTAGTAATACACGAGGAACTGTATGGACAAAGGACACGTGAAGGTAGTCAGTGGTCTGCGGTAGCAAGTTGTACCACTGCTATAGTGAGGAGGAATGTCCAACAGAAACGAGGAGGTGAAGAGAGTCAGCGGTCTGCGGATAGCAAGTTGTACCGCTGTCTGAGTGAAGGAATGGAATCCAAGTGGAGGTATCCGGGGAGTCAGTGGTCTGCGTTAGCAAGTTGTACCACTGCTATGTGAGAGGATACTGGAACAGGTGAAACTGGAAACAGGGGTCAGTGGTCTGCCACTAGCAAGTTGTACCACTGAATATATATGTGAGGAGGTGCACGGGGAGAGACTGCAACACAAGATATACACGGGCACCTTGACTTTGATCCACAGTAATATGCACAATATAAAGGTATATATGACTGAACAACACTGCCAATATAGAAAGTCTCTAGAAGTAATCCAGCACGAGATAACACAGTCAATGATGGCAATAGACTCAGCGGATAGCACACTCCAGAGGAGAACCAACACAGTCCAGCAAGGTATGCAATACACAGCACAGTCAATGGGAAGTATGCATACCGTGGTTCAGGAGAAGGCAGTCAGACAGAAGTACAGAGATACCTGAACGGCAGGAGGCCGGCAGGATGCAAAGTCCCTGGATGGGTGAAGCGGTGGTCTAGCAGGTGCAGCGCACAGGTAGGTAGACCAGCAGGGAACACAGGAAAGCGTGGAGAGCGGATCAGCAGTAGATGGATGAGTAGCGCTGAGGAGTAACAGCAGCGGGTCTCTGCGGGAACACGGAGGTAGCCAATAGCAACCAGCAGGTGCAGTAACGATGGGACACGGGAGAGCAGAGTTGAACTGGAACTGTTGATCACGGAGAATAGCGGGTAGCAATAGTGGCAGCAGACTCAAGGAAACACAGGAGAGTTGACAAGGACTGAAGACTGAAGCGCACAGAGGCAGCGGATAGGAATCAGCCAAACAGTCACGATGAAACACAGACGGGTTGCAGGTTGAAGACTGTAGTGCACGGAGGCAGCGGATAGGAATCAGCTAACAGTCACGATGATGAAACACAGACGAGTTGCAGGTTGAAGACTGTAGTGCACGGAGGCAGCGGATAGGAATCGGCTAGCAGTCACGATGATGAAACACAGACGAGTTGCAGGTTGAAGACTGTAGTGCACGGAGGCAGCGGATAGGAATCAGCTAGCAGTCACGATGATGAAACACAGACGAGTTGCAGGTTGAAGACTGTAGTGCACGGAGGCAGCGGATAGGAATCAGCTGGCAGTCACAATCATGAACAGGTGAGTGGAAGTGAATGAAAGACTGTAGTGCACGGAGGCAGCGGATAGGCATCAGCTAACAGTCCCAATAATACATGGTAGAGTTGAAGTGGTTAGAAGACTGTAGTGCACGGAGGCAGCGGATAGGAATCAGCTCACAGTCACGATGATACAGTAGATGGTAGAAGTGGTATGGGAACCACAGTAGTAGAAGTGGTTTGGAAACCACAGAGGTAGAAGTGGTTTGGAAACCACAGGAATCAGCTGGGCTGAATAAATGAGGAAACACAGGAACACCTTCAGAGACTCATGGGGAATGAGACTCCAAGATCAGGCAACGTGGTGTTGACCACAGGTGCTTAATATAGGGAGTGTTGCCTGATCTGCCAATTAAGTTAAAGGAACATACACTGAAGGTTTAGAAAGGGCTGCGCATGCGCAGTCCCTCAGGATGGAGGACGGCCACGGTTCCTAAATGTCCGGGAAGAAGCACTCACAGTCCGGTGAGTGACAGTACCCCCCCTTTTAAAGGTGGGCACAGAACGCCTGGAACCGGGCTTGTCCGGATTTTTGGAATAAAACTTCTTCAGAAGGGCAGGAGCACTAAGGTCTTCAGCTTTGATCCATGAGCGCTCTTCAGGACCAAAGCCCTTCCAATGAACGAGGAAACGGAGAACTCCTCGCGAAATTTTTGCATCCAATACCTCAGTAATCTCGAAATCCTCCTCCTGATGAACTTGAACTGGCTGCGGTGCTGAGGGAGGAGTCGAGAAACGGTTGATGATGAGAGGTTTGAGCAAGGACACATGGAAGGCATTGGAAATCCGAAGATTCTTAGGAAGAAGAAGTTTAACACATACTGGATTGATAACTTGAATGATCCTATATGGACCAATAAAACGAGGGGCGAATTTCATAGATGGAACCTTCAAACGAATATTTTTGGTAGATAACCAGACACGATCTCCAATTTTTAGTGGTGGAATAGCCCGCCTCTTCTTATCTGCGAAAGACTTATATTTGTTAGATGTCTTCTTTAAACAGGTTTTGACCTGAGACCAGATATTTTTGAAGGTCTGACAAGCAGTCTCCACAGCAGGAACTTGGGTGGGAGGGAGGGCAGGAAATTCCGGAAAAGACGGATGGTGACCGTGAACCACCAGCACTTGACTTTTTGAAGATGACTCCTGAGATCCATCTTCAACGTCCGATGACGTCACGAACGCCCGATGAGGAGGAAGGCGTTCAGACTGAACCTTATCACACAGATCCGTAGATGAAGGATCCTGTGGAGGAGGACCTGGTGGAATAGACGAATGCTGTCTTTTGAATGAAACCATTTGAGAGAGACAACGATGATGACATTCAGCTCCCCAAGATGTAACTTGAGAAGTGCGCCAGTCAATCTGGGGAGAATGACATTGAAGCCATGGAAGGCCTAAGACAATCGGACTTGTCGTAACAGGAAGAATTAAAAACGAAATCTCTTCATGGTGTAGCCCACCAATCTGAAGCGTTACTGGAGACGTACTCTGGGTGATGAGACCATTGATGAGACGTGATCCATCCATAGCAGTCACAGTAATCGGTGTTTTCAAAGTAATCACTGGTAGGGACCATTGATTCACTAGGGATTTAGAAATGAAATTTCCTGCTGCTCCAGAATCAATCAATGCCTGTGACTCAAAGGATTTGGTAGCAAAGGAAATCGTAACATCAAAAGCGCAGGCTTTTAATTTCGTAGAAGATGGAGAGGACTCCAGGAACCCTAACCTTATCTCCCCAGTGTTGGTTAGAGACCGGCATTTCCTGGGACAAGAATTGAGCATATGCGTAGAATCGGCACAATAGATACAAAGTCTATTCTTTATTCTTCGGTCCCTCTCCTCTAAAGTTAATTTGAAGCGACCTATCTCCATGGGTATCACCGGAGATGAAGCTGGGTGAAATTGAGGATTTGAGAGAAGAGGTGTTTTAACCGAAGTTGTTTTCTCAGGTTCTCTTTCACGAAACCTCAGGTCTACACGATGGCAAAGAGAGATCAAATCTTCTAAAGAGGAGGGTAGTTCTTGTGAAGTCAGTGCGTTTTTAATTTTATCGGAAAGCCCCTGCCAGAAGGCGGCAATTAATGCTTCAGTGTTCCACTGAAGTTCAGAGGCTAAGATCCTAAATTATATGACGTACTGAACTACAGTGCGAGATCCTTGGCGAAGACGGAGAATGCTGGATGCAGCGGAAATAACACGACCTGGTTCATCGAATACACTTCGGAACGTGGAAATAAATTCGGCACTATCCTGTAACAATGGATCGTTTCTTTCCCACAGAGGGGAAGCCCATGCGAGAGCTTGTCCAGAAAACAATGAAATAAGATAGGCCACTCTGGAACGATGGGTAGAAAAATTTTGAGGTTGGAGCTCAAAATGAACTGAGCATTGAGTAAGAAAACCCCTACAAGTTTTGGGGTCTCCATCGTATTTTGACGGAGTAGGCAGGTGAAGCGTGGAAGCCGTAAACACCTGGGATGGCACTGGAGAAACGGAGGAAGGCACAGGAGCATCAACAGTAGTTGTGGCATCTTGCACGGACGTTCTTTGGGAAGCTAACGCCTGGTAACACCGCAGTAAATGCCGTTGGCGAACCTCCTGTTGCTCAATACGGGTAACCAGATGCCGCAGCATCTCTTTGGTGGTAGGTTCCGTATCTGGGTCTGTCATGGCCTGATCTTACTGTCACGGGCACTAGGAGTCTTTACCCAGGGATCACCAGGTGAAAGGCTTACCAGAGCAGTATAGGTGGTAATATGGTACTCTGGTAGCAGGGTGATCACGGAACAGGAAATAGCAGAAGATGAGATGCTCAGGAAAGTCTATGACTAGCAGCACTGGCAATATGGAGGTAGTAATACACGAGGAACTGTATGGACAAAGGACACGTGAAGGTAGTCAGTGGTCTGCGGTAGCAAGTTGTACCACTGCTATAGTGAGGAGGAATGTCCAACAGAAACGAGGAGGTGAAGAGAGTCAGCGGTCTGCGGATAGCAAGTTGTACCGCTGTCTGAGTGAAGGAATGGAATCCAAGTGGAGGTATCCGGGGAGTCAGTGGTCTGCGTTAGCAAGTTGTACCACTGCTATGTGAGAGGATACTGGAACAGGTGAAACTGGAAACAGGGGTCAGTGGTCTGCCACTAGCAAGTTGTACCACTGAATATATATGTGAGGAGGTGCACGGGGAGAGACTGCAACACAAGATATACACGGGCACCTTGACTTTGATCCACAGTAATATGCACAATATAAAGGTATATATGACTGAACAACACTGCCAATATAGAAAGTCTCTAGAAGTAATCCAGCACGAGATAACACAGTCAATGATGGCAATAGACTCAGCGGATAGCACACTCCAGAGGAGAACCAACACAGTCCAGCAAGGTATGCAATACACAGCACAGTCAATGGGAAGTATGCATACCGTGGTTCAGGAGAAGGCAGTCAGACAGAAGTGCAGAGATACCTGAACGGCAGGAGGCCGGCAGGATGCAAAGTCCCTGGATGGGTGAAGCGGTGGTCTAGCAGGTGCAGCGCACAGGTAGGTAGACCAGCAGGGAACACAGGAAAGCGTGGAGAGCGGATCAGCAGTAGATGGATGAGTAGCGCTGAGGAGTAACAGCAGCGGGTCTCTGCGGGAACACGGAGGTAGCCAATAGCAACCAGCAGGTGCAGTAACGATGGGACACGGGAGAGCAGAGTTGAACTGGAACTGTTGATCACGGAGAATAGCGGGTAGCAATAGTGGCAGCAGACTCAAGGAAACACGGGAGAGTTGACAAGGACTGAAGACTGAAGCGCACAGAGGCAGCGGATAGGAATCAGCCAAACAGTCACGATGAAACACAGACGGGTTGCAGGTTGAAGACTGTAGTGCACGGAGGCAGCGGATAGGAATCAGCTAACAGTCACGATGATGAAACACAGACGAGTTGCAGGTTGAAGACTGTAGTGCACGGAGGCAGCGGATAGGAATCAGCTAGCAGTCACGATGATGAAACACAGACGAGTTGCAGGTTGAAGACTGTAGTGCACGGAGGCAGCGGATAGGAATCAGCTAGCAGTCACGATGATGAAACACAGACGAGTTGCAGGTTGAAGACTGTAGTGCACGGAGGCAGCGGATAGGAATCAGCTGGCAGTCACAATCATGAACAGGTGAGTGGAAGTGAATGAAAGACTGTAGTGCACGGAGGCAGCGGATAGGCATCAGCTAACAGTCCCAATAATACATGGTAGAGTTGAAGTGGTTAGAAGACTGTAGTGCACGGAGGCAGCGGATAGGAATCAGCTCACAGTCACGATGATACAGTAGATGGTAGAAGTGGTATGGGAACCACAGTAGTAGAAGTGGTTTGGAAACCACAGAGGTAGAAGTGGTTTGGAAACCACAGGAATCAGCTGGGCTGAATAAACGAGGAAACACAGGAACACCTTCAGAGACTCATGGGGAATGAGACTCCAAGATCAGGCAACGTGGTGTTGACCACAGGTGCTTAATATAGGGAGTGTTGCCTGATCTGCCAATTAAGTTAAAGGAACATACACTGAAGGTTTAGAAAGGGCTGCGCATGCGCAGTCCCTTAGGATGGAGGACGGCCACGGTTCCTAAATGTCCGGGAAGAAGCACTCACAGTCCGGTGAGTGACAATAGCCTTGATATTGAGTCAATCTTGTCGAATATTACAAGTAGGGAGGAAGCCGGATTGGATAAATACAACAAAATATCATCAGTGAATGCTGTGATCTTGACTTTTCAATGGCCAACCTGGATTCCTTGAAGACCCTGTGTACTGTAAAATGCGCAGTAAAGAGTCCAGGGACAAATTGATTAACAGAGGCGAAAGTAGACAACCCTGACGTGTGATCTGGGGCATTTCCATCCTGCTTCCACACAGACCATTAAGAAGAAATGTGGTGTATGGTGTGTTGTAAAAAATATAGGATGAGACTGTGTTGAATGCTTTATTAGAATAGAGGCTAAGCAGCATTGCTTCTGAGTGTGGATTATGAGCAGACACACAGCCTTGAGTTCTATCGCAGCTGATACTGTTAACCGAGTGGTGACCCCCTATGAATCCCAGCTGATGTCTTGACAGCAGAGTGGGAAGGATTGATTGTAGCAGTGGCTTTATGGGTTCTCACCCTTTATAGTACAATTCAATTCTGGTAAAGTTATGTTCACATCAAGGATATACCTTTGAGCAGGAGTGAATTTTAAGAGCGAGTAATTTATTCTGTACGACAGGGTCAATTGAGCGTGATTGATAGAGGTCTTCCTAATATTTACAAAATTGATCATTGATCGCAGCAGACTTAATATGCAACCAGAATAATGACCAGAAGAGGAGTCTTTAATGGCGGTAATATAACGTTTTCTTTTTCATTGTCTGGTCATATTGGCTAGAACTTGGCCCAGTTTGATCCACCCAGCAAAAGTTCTTGTTCTTAGTATAGTCCAGAGTGCGTTATGATTGGGAAAAGGAGAAATGTCTGAAGCAATTGTTGGGATTGTTTATATATGTCAAAGGAGTCACCATTCGGTTGAGATATAGAGGTTCTCTAAGCAGAGGATATTGCTTGCTGAAGGGAGCGGTATTTAGCATGTGTGTCACATTTAAGTTTGGCTACATAGTTGGTGATGTGCCCTAGCACGCTTCCCAAAATAGAACCAGGCTATTCCAGTGTTCAATATTATCATCGACATAGTTCATCCTTATATCATTAAGAAATCTCTGGAAATCCTCGAATGAAACAAGATAGGATGGACAGTACTAAAGGTATGTGAAGGAGGATGGAGAGGCGTGATAAATTGATATATGGGGTAAATGTATTAATCTCCGGATTCTTCAACTCCCGCGAGTTCGGCGTCTTCAGAGCTTAAATTTAAACCGGCGCTGCCTTGTAAAGGCAGCACTATCAAGAAATGGGTCGGTGATAGTATTTAAATCTCCACCCAATATCAGGTTGGGAGTATCTCTCTGCGTATGCAAGTATGAACGGTCTTGGAAAAATGTAATAGTACAATTGATAAAGGCATATACATTCAATAAAGTAAATTTAGAATTTTTAATGAAAATATCCAGGAGGGTGAAACAGCCCTCTGAATCCAGACATTTATCTAAAATTGCATACTAAAATTGCATCCCAAAAAGATTGCTAGCCCCCTCGATTTAGTCACATGAGAGGCAGAGATACATTTGCCTATCCAATTATCTTTAAGAGAGGAATCGTCTTCAGCCCTCCAGTGTCTCTCCTGTAACAATACAATATCAGAGTGCGATTTCTTTAAAAATAAATTAACTCCTTTGTGTGTGTATAAGTGTCAGGCGCCATCCCCTATATTCCTCCGCTGTGCCGGGACGGACGCTTGGTAAGTCTCGGCCGGGGCATCCTGCTGCCTAGCAACAGGCACACAGTGTCCCCGGCCATCTTCCTGGCAGTCTGGCGCATGTGTTCTGGCTCATCCCATTTCTAGTCAACGGGACGCTTCTATTCGGTGTTCAATGAGTCTGACCGTCCCTTCTGATTCCTCCTATCCCTGGCTTCCTGTCCCTATTTAAAACCTGCTCTGGCGCCATTAGGGTGCCAGAGTAAGAGAATCCTGTCTCCAGCATTGTTCCCATTCTATGTTTGCTTTTTGGATTCTGACCCGGCGCTCCGGACTACTCTCCTGAATTGCGCTTCCCTGTTGTGACCTGGCTTGTCGACCATTCTTCTGCATTCTGCCCCATTCTGTTCCTGCGACCATGGCCTGTCTGACTACCCATTTGGATCTCCCTTTGGTACCGCACATTCCCGATTTCCCGATTGGCTTCTGACACGGACCGTCTGACCTTCCTTACCACTACACCGGCAACTGGTGGGACCGCGACCTGCGTGCCCTGGGCAGCGGAGTCCAAACCTCCTTGCAGGGGCATGATAGACTCCGCACCTGGTAGTTCAGTGGCGCTAATACTGGTTAGTGGTCCTCTAAACCCAAGTCTATGACAATAAGAAGTTGAGCTCATCCAACCCCTGTGTTTGGTTTGTTATAAAATAAGAGTAGATATCTGGAATTGAGAGGCTCCTTCGTCCCAGTTAGTGAAGGAGTCAATATATTGGGGAGTTCCTGCATGGCAATCACCAGTACATTCTGAAACAGGTGATGAAGTTACCTAAGAAAATGGAATGGTATAAAACATATAACAGCAATATGGAGAATAATGTTGCGGAACCAGAAACTTTTTCATTTTTCCAACCAAATGTGTTTGTCTTGTGCAACCCACTTGGTACAAAATAAGGAAAATATCGAAAACAATAAACTTATCAAAAATACAGGTGAATGGGAATATTAGGTATTGTTACTTACATTCAAAGAGAGTGTGGGAGAGTCATTGACAGATCGTGTTTATGAACCAACTCTATGGAAAGCGGAGTTTAGAAAATTAGTGACAATCTTTGTGAGCCTTTACCTTGTCTGGATCCGCGAAGAAGAGCGTTCGGCAATTGTCCTCTTCGTGAAGCTCTGCTGGATATAACAGTGTGAACCTTTGGTTATTATCCACCAGGAGTCACAGACTGTTGAGAACTCCTGTCTCTTCTGGGCCACTGATGTAGAAAAATGTTGAAAGATCAGAATACGCTTGCTTTCAATTAACAGTTGTTATTTTCTGTCGCTAGAATTCGTTCTTTAGCCCTAAAGTCTAGGAACCTAGCAATCACCTGTCTAGGTCTGGTAGAATTTTACCTTTCTGGGCCCAGTCTGTGCACCCATTTGTTAGGAACCAGTTCTGTGTTTGAGTGGATGCCTAATGCCTAAGGCAAAGTGAGGCCTATGTAGTTCGAGAGGTGTTGTCCCGTGATAGACTCTGGTATCCCCACAAATCTTAAGTTGTTTTGTTTATTTCTGCTCTCAATTTCTTCCATTTTCTCAGTTAGTGACTGGAGATTTCTGGCAACTGTCGGTTGAAGTGGGTGGAGTCTTCCAAGACACTGGTACGTTGTTCTAGACTAGAAATTTTGGAGGAATAGAAGATGATCATGGCTTGTGCAGAATTCATCGATGTCTGAATATCCTCAAAGTTTTAATTGATCTGTGGCATGATCAATTTCGAGATCATCTTTGCTACTTCAGCAATCTAGTTGGGGGCCAGGACCACTACCTGGATTCACTTGTAGGAGTCTTGTTTGTCAGTCTATGAAGATTGTGTAGAAGATAGTGTCTGGTTCACCCCATTTTTGATGAGGTAGAGTGAGATGACTTCTTGGAAGTGGCGGACTTATTGAGAAATTTGTCCATTTACACTCAGGAAGCGTTTAGACTGAGATATTCGGTTACCCAAAGTCAGCGTGGAAATGTCCCATGTAAGTAAAATTGAAAGAGAGATCTGAAAATAACTCGCCACTAGAATAAAAATAGAGCTACATAATAATCAGAAGCAATTCATCATAATATAAATGACTAACATCTGGCTACATCTAGAGTCAGGTGGGAATTAGGAGTTTGCAAAGTAGTGAAGAACAATGTAATGAATTCTAAACCAAATTGTACATTAATCAGGAGGCAAAAGTGGGTAGTGAAATACAAAGTGTTATGCGAGAAAATACATAGTTTAACAATAGAAGGGAGTCCAAAAATGAGCCACCCACTAGTGAGAGGGAAGGTTATGTTGTAAGACACCTAGGAGACTTGTCTACAGCTAGTTAAAACAGGTGTTAAAATAGACTTCATGAGTGAAGGCAATGGTTTTATTATGAGCATCAGCAGGTGGATATTGGTATCATGTGTCATTCACCAGATGGCAAAGGGTTGGCGATGCAGTCTGTGTGATGATAACACAAGATACATGTGCAGGACAAAAACACAAATTATGTGTACACTGTATAATCAGAGGCAAACCTAAGAGTCCAGATTTTCACAAGGAATGTCTCAGATAGGAAATCACAGCATGTATACTAACTACACACAAAATATACAAGCAAAGGTGTTGTCTCAGTAGTTAACACAAGGTGGCAACAGGAGACAATGGTGAGTCTTTCTGCTGGTTTATTATGTGATGTTGAATACTTTAGTTGCAAAAAAGACAAAATTATTATAGGAGTGGTACCTTTACTGGCTAACCAAAATACATTTTTATATTTGCTAGCTTTCATCAGGCAAGTTTATAATGCTGGTTTGCTGAAAGGATATCTGTTGACAAAAAGGCAGTGCTGCATCCACCAGATGGCAGCAAAATGTAGTGTTGAGAAGTAAATATAGTTAAAAATTTAACTGGAGATGCTTTCCCTGAAGAGCCAGGCTGTAAATGCAATATGCAATCAGAAATAAAGGTGAGGATGAACAGGGAAGACAGATAGTACACTTTAACGCAGGTGCAAATTGCAACTATCCAGAAATGCTGTGACTTTTGTTCCACCAGCAGCGTTATGTGTCCTAGGGCCAAGATGCCTCTTGTTGCAGCACAGTGTCATTCAGTCTTTTGCTCCTAGGGATAATGAAAATATGAAGGTGCAGGAGGGGGGCAATAGTAATGTCAGGTTACCTATTTAAAGGAAGCGGTCCACGCAACACAAATCAGTGCCCCATACCGACAGATGACCATATCAAACTCCCAGCACCGCAGGAGTCCTTACTTGGGCAAACAAAGCACTCAGGGGGACAGAAGTCTGAGAATCAGCGTTGAACATGTCCCCAATTTCCAAGAACAGTTAGAGGTTTGAAAAATTTGTTCCTGTAATTTTTTGTCCGTCATTTTTTTCAATATTGACCATCAGCATAATACAATTCTTATTCTGCACGTTAGGTGCAATTTTTACTGGTTGATTTATATTCTCCAGGCTCTATACTTTAATATTTATTAAAGATGAATTTTTTTTAAGAGCAAAATAGTATGTTGCAATTAGGTTGCATATACATGACTTGTTGGGATTTATGGTGCTAGGTTAATAGTATTATGTGTGTTGTGCTTAGATGAACTGCTTAAGCAGCAAAGAGTCCCTGGTAATTTTTTTCAAATGTTGGTAACTATACATGGCCCTGTCACAATGGGGGTGTGGCCATGCCCCCAGAGGGCTTCTTAGCACTGTAAAAAGCTAGGCTGCCCATTAGCTACCTCCCTTACTGCCCAGCATTCCCACCCATGTCAAACATGTCCCCGGGCAGGACAGCGTGACAGAGCCTTAAATTCGGGACTGTTTAATTGAAATCGGGATGGTTAGGAGGTACATTGTTCAAGTCTTCACTTTGAGATTTAGTGCATAAATATTACGGGTATCTGAGAAAGACAAAAAACTCAGTGTGACTTGATTTCTCGTATATTAAAGCAAGGTGAAGCGTCATTTTCGGGAAATACTTTTTGGAAAACTCTTGCGAGTTTTGTATCACCTGCTTTTGTATATGTAGTCCTCCCTCTTTTATTTCAGTGCCATTTTAGAAGAAACAACATATAGAGAGGAGTTTACATTGCATATTATGTCATTGTATTAATTGTACATTAATTAATTTTATTAATATAATACATTAATTCTTTATTAATTCTGTATTATCTTAATAACTAAACAATAAAAAGTGGATAAAAAATAATTTTATTAGCAAAATATTAAAAACAATGAATTATATATAATTAACCAATGTTGTGTAACACTGTTAAGAATAGCAGTTAACCACTGCTATAATATGCTGCTACAGTAATATAATTTTTTAGCATTGAAATATAATCTAGAAATACCCCTAAATACTTCTTAGCGTATTTTAGCTTCCACAAATTTTTGTTCATTATTCAGGGACTAAAGTAACTCTGAGTCCCTAATCAAAGTAGAAAATATGCGATCCTACTGCCTTTAAGACCTCCTTAATGATCGTGCAGTATGCAATAGATAATGGCTATACTAGTAGGATCTGCCTTAATATGATAATTTATAACAAAATGTAAGCCATTTACAAGGTGCATTGTAAACTCCCTTATTTAGTCTCTATAATTGATAGTATTCCGTTATTACAGAAATACCTATGTTATCCCTACACATCGCAGAAATACTGGGAGAATATAATTTGTTATATCTGTCCAGTGGTGAACTGCTTACAATGCACTGACACTGATCCTGTAAGATCCATATAGATATCTCAATCCTATTTAATTTTTCAAGGAATCGTTTTATACAAGCGACACTGAACTGATTCTAGTAAATTGTCTTGGATCGCTAAATCTCCCTATTGATCTATAGGATAAATTGAAAGTTTTATATTTTGTAAGGAGCCATCAGCTAGTGTGGTTAAACGCCAACGTGTGTTTAGCGAATATCTTTCTGCCTGAGTGCCCTAGTATGCACAATTCTGATCTCCCTCATTTACTGTTCACCTTCCTCCAACAACCAACTCTGGAGCTCCTTCCGCTCTACTTCGGGTGAAGATGTCCACTCCCGCTTTCTTTTATTTCCCCCGTCTAGCTGCCACCTGGATCCAATCCCCTCTCACATTCTTTGCTCCCTCTCCACAACTGCCTACCTAGCACACCTCTTAAACCAGACACTCTCCACTGGCATCGTCCCCTCCTCATTTAAACATGCCCTTACCTCTCCTATCCTCAAAAAAACAAATCTTAATTCCACCGCACTCGCTAAGTACTGCCCCATTTCACTTCTCCCCTATGCCTCTAAATTACTTGAGCAGGTTGTCTGCACCCACCTCATCAAATATTTCTTGGACATATTCTACCTTGACCCTCTCCAATCCAGTTTCTGCCCCCTCCACTCCACTGAAACCGCCCAGGCCAAAGTCACTAATGATCTTCTCTCAACTAAACCCAGGGTTCACTTTTCCCTACTCATCCCCCTGGACCTCTCTGTGGCCTTTGACACTGTGGAACACCCCCTCCTGTTTCAAACCCTTCTCTCTCTCTCTCTGCCTCTCTGGCTCTGTCTTTGCTTGGTTCACCTCATACCTCACAAACCATTCCTTTTCCATATACACGTCTGGTTCTCCAGCCTCCCTCTCCTTGTAGGAGTCCCTCAAAGTTTTGTTATCAACCATCTAATCTATTTGCTCTATACTACTTCCCTGGGAACGCTCATCTCTTCCTTTAGTCTCCAGTATCACATTTACACCGACGACATTCAACTCTACATCTCTTCGCCCGATCTTTCCTCTCTCGTGTATCTGACTGTCTCTCCATCTCCTTTGGGATGTCCTCATGTTTTCTCAATATTAACATTGCTGAACCTGAAGTCTTTGTCTTCTAGATTTTCATCCCACCTTGATCTCTCTATCACTGTTAACAACACCACCATCTATGTCCCTCAACTTTGCTGCCTGGCCGTCATCCTCAACTCCTCCCTTTCTTTTGACAACCACATTCAGTCTCTTGCCCAATCCTGTTCCTGCTAACTACGCAATATCGCCCACATCCGGCTCATCCGATCTCAGGATGCCACTAAAACTATTATTCATGCACTCATCATCTTCCATCTTGATTACTGTAATCTTCTCCTCAACGGTCTCCCTGCTCCCACCTCTCCCCCCTTCATTCTATACTCAACATGGCTGCGAGACTTATCTTTCTTTCACACCACTTGTCTTCTATCCCTTGCCTTACAATGGCTCCCCTTTTCCTACAGAACCCATTTCAAACTCCTCACCATCACCTACAAGGTTCTCTCCACTCATCTGCCCCTTATATCACTAACCTCCTGCTGAAATTGAATAAATGGATGAAGTTGTTTCAATTATTAAATAACGATTGCATTGGTTTTTTCATGCGATTGGCACGCTATGGTGTAAAGGGTTAATCAAGCAATCATATAGGAAAACACAGCAAATACACTTACATTCACACGTACATTTGTAAGTAGTTCACCTTTAATAAAGTTCCAACTAACATCATTTTATTAGTAAGACTTAAAGGTCATTTATACAAGGATAAATTTACATTAAAGCAGACCTGTCCAACATGCGGCCCTCCAGGTGTTGTGAAACTAAAAGTCCCAGCATGCCCTTTCAGCTATCAACTGGTTGTCTGCTGGCAAAGCATGCTGGGGCATGTAGTTTCACAACACCTGGAGGGCCGCAGGTTGGATAGGCCTGCATTAAAGGTATTTATGGTTCAGGTCATAAGAAATGTATGTATGGTGTTTAGTCTTTTATTATGCCTCATTTCACCAGAAGAAATCTGGTATTGGCGTCTAAGCGATCGCACACTGCGGTCACTAGCTATGATTATCATAATATTGATACTCTATAATACTGTAAAAGACGTGCTGAACTGTTGGAGTGAGTTGCCCCACCTTTTGACAGAGGACTCCTTTGAACTGACCTATGGCCAGCATTCTACTGGAACATTATAAACCCTGGACCAACTTGCCCCTGGTACTGAAACAACTGTATCGATTGGACTTTCTTGTATTTTATCATAGTTTGCTGTAATTCTGCTACATTTTGCTATTAAATGTCTTCGTGCATTGGAGCCATATTAATCGCATTGGACAATATTTGTTGGTAGTGATAATACGGACATAACACTCTTCTCTATTCACATTTCCTCCCACTCCCTGCGCTTGGCCAATAACCGTTACCTCCCCTCCACTCTGATCACCTCATCCCACTCCAGTATTCAAGATTTCTCCTGTGCTTACATCCTTCACTGGAACAACCTCCCTCGCTCTATCCGACTGTCCCCTAACTTCAAATGGTCACTTAAAACTCACCTGTTCCTCAAAACCTACCAGCCATCCATCTAACTCACGCTTCATGCTCATTCTCATCTCCTCTCCCTTCCTGGCCCCTTTATTCCCATATCCTGTGCTATATTGCCTCCTCTGACTCCTCTCTTTGATTGATGTCTGTTTACCCTTCCTTAAGGTGTAAGCTCTTATGAGCAGGGCCCTCCTTCCTCCTGTCTCTATACCTATTCTTCTGTCCTAACTTTGCTTCAAAAGCCATGCCTGGAATTTATGAAGTCTTAGTATTATTTGTTTATTGTTTTGTTCTGTGGAAATCTTGTGGCGCCTTATAGATAAAGGATGATGATGATAATAATAATAATAATAACATCAGTGCCAGAGGATAGCACTGAGATTAAAGAAAAACTTGGGCACTCACAGAATCCTGAGGAGAGTCTAAGGAGGGTATCCATGAGTGCTATATGCGAGTCTGAGGTTTCAGATTTAGACACTGTAATAATAAAGCAGCCTCCTTCAAAAGTCTTTAACTATTTGGAAATGTGAGGATGGATAGTAGTAGTATTAGTGTTGATGATGATTTACACATTAAAATTGAAGAGTCTACTATGGAAAAGTGCAAGAGGATGAGGGGGATAATTGTGGATCTGAAAATTAATGTGTTGTACATGGACAAGATAATCAGGAGGATGATGATGATTGTGTTTAAGTAAGTCAGCCACCAATGTTACCACCAGCAGATGCCCATAATAAGCACATTATCATGCTAGGCCAGAAGACAAAAAAAGAACCTTTTTTGTTTGAAAATATTTTTATCTAAACCCAGACAACATTTGTCCAGGCATCTGTAGCCTTTGTCATTAAAACAATAAATAGAGGTAGATACATTGATCATCTAGGCACCTCCTCCCTCATACCTCATTTGCAGCAACTTCATTCAAGTCCTTTTTTCAAAAGTGACAAATTGTGTATAGTAGCAAGCAGACCAGCATTAGCTAGCAGCCATAGACTGTTGCAATCCTCACTGGCATCAACACCATCATCATCAACCTCCTCATTATTAGTATGTAGTCCTGCATCCAATTTTCAAATTCCAAATAACTCCCCTAATGCAATCCATGATTCCGAAGAAACATCCTTGTACACTACAACTGCTGCTGCTGGTGGTAATACATCGACACAGAAGGGAAACAAAACTACTAAACATAATTTTACACAATTGTCTGTAAAGCAAATATTTGCAAGAGGAAACAATTTGAACATTCAGCATCCTTTATGAAGGATATCGTTCTTACCGCTAGTTGCCAACAGCGAGCCTGAGTCATTAAGGAGAGCAAAGCATGAAAAAGGAGTAACTTTGCACTTGGGCAAAACCATGTTGCATTAGAGGGGGAGGTAAATTTAAAATGAGGAGATAGATTTGTATTTGGGATAGCGTATGTCCTAGATCAACTTTAACTTTCAGTATAAAAATAAAGTGATTTGTGTGCTACATGAAAAAACAGCCAGTATTTAACTTATGTGCAAAATAAAACTAATTTGCACCATTTAAATTGTAACACGGTTTGTCCAGGATCAAACTTGCTTTGTCCACTTAAATACAGAATGTGTAGATTCCAGTGGGGATGAATTAATATTATGTGATGGTGATGATCATTGCATCATTGACGAGGATGATGATAAGGGTGATGACATGGTCATCAACATAGAGAAAGATGACCAATGTTAGCCAAATGACCATTTGTAATTTATAAAAAAACAAAAAATGCTATTCTGTCCAGTTCATTGACCAACACCCAAAATGTTTTCTTCTGTGGGGCCCAAATAGATCAAGCACTTCAGCCACAAAAGTGGCAGCACCTGTCGCTGAAGTGCTTAGTTTGTTAAACTATGTGCATGTCCTTTTTAACATATGGGTGGGTGGGCCCATGGGTGGGTGGGCCCAAGGACAATTCGATCTTGCATTATTTTACATTTTGGTCTTGGTGTATCAGCTTGTGTAACAGTCAACTATTCAGGTGTCAACAATATTGTTATGTCGCCAATTCACATAGGGGACAGTTTGATGAGGTAGAAAATTCAAATGTCGACAATATTATTATAGGGTAGGGTAGGGATAAGGATATGGATAGGCATATGGTTAAGGCTAAGGACGGGGATTGGGACAGGCTTAGGGACAGGGTTAGGGACAGGGACAAGTCTAGGGACAGGGTTAGGGATAGGGACAAGTCTAGGGACAGGGTTAAGGATAGGACTGTGGATAGAGTTAAGCATAATATTGTCTACATTTTAATTGTCAGCCTAATAAATATTGTCAACATTTCAATTGTTCTAATAATAATGTTGATGTCATTATATTGTCGACTTTATTACCCTGTCTATTCTGCTGCCCACCAATCATATTGTGTCAATCATGTAGCTGTTGAACACATGTATATATCACACCTGGGTGTTGTCTCATCATTTGTTAAATAATGTCTACTGATGCCGACACTCCATCTAAAGAGCTCTGATACTACCACTGCAGTCCCCTCTTCAATGTATTGCGGCTGTCCCTCTCCAATGTATTTGCTGCAGTGCTGACCCTCTCAAATGTATTTGCTGGAGTGCTGACCCTTTCCAATGTATTTGCTGATCTAATGTGTCACACATGCTGCCTAACATGATACCTACTTAGTGTATCTTTTGTATTCAAAGGAAAATGTAATTGATGTAGACATCTTTAATGAGGATGTTCGATGATTGGTTACCATTGAGGAAGATGACCACTGTTATGCAAAGGCACATAATTAATTTGTTAACATCCCTATTTAATCTCAACTGACAAAATGTTGGCTTTTGTGGGGGTCCAAACAAATTAAGCACTTTAGCCACAAATTGGGCAGTGCCTATCACTAGAGTGCTTGGTTTGTTAATTTATGTGCATGGTCTTTTCAACATATGGGTGGGTGACCCCAAGTACAATGTCATCATGCACGATTCTGTCTATTCCATTTTCCCCAAGAATCTTCTGAAGCTTTCATTGTAGTACATGCTTACACCAAAATTCCTTTTTGGGGGGCTTTTTGTAACTCATTGCAATGCTTGTTTACAACATGTTAATAGTGCTGCCAAATGCCAACTGTTAACTGACTGCTGGTTGGGTGACCAATCTGCAAAATTCTGTCACTTAATTTCTCAGAATGTGGACTTTCAATTTCAGTTGTATTTGTCTTGTCAAGACAGATGTTTGCAAACCAAATCTGCATCAATGTGAGTTATACATACTCTGGGAAGGCCAAATATTGCCCAATCTGAACTGTCTGGTTTACATATTTTTTACACTTCACTAATATAACATATTTTATATTTCACTAATATAACATATATGTATTGTTTATACATTACAGATTTATATACAGTACATTTCATATTAATATACATGATATATTTTAAACATGACACATTTATATACTTGCAAATATATACGAGTGACGATTCTCGCTGTCTGATTCACAAAGGCACATTACAGCACATACTAATTTCTATTCAGTCAGATCTACATTACACATACCATAAAAAGCACATAGTAAAACAAGGTGATGAAAGCTCGACTCTCAACGATGTATACTCAACGATAAGTGCATAGTAAATATACAGATGAATGTGCAGGTTACCTTTGTCTATTTAGTTTTATAAATGTATAAGGTATTAATTGTACCACTGTCCATCCAATGAACACTGCCTGATCAGAGATTAGAGAGGTATCATAAAAGTAATCCCCTCGTTCTTTCTTGGTTCCTCTATGCAGCAATTATACAATTGAGAAAATGCAGTGTTTCTTATGTTATTACTAATGTGATGTATGCTTTAACAGTTTCAGTCATTAAAAGTGTAGTGAATGGATCCTGTCAAGAGCAGGGGCGGATCAAGAAGTTAATTGTACCGGGGGCGATTTAGGGGGGGCGATTTAGCCCCGCCCCCTTTTTGACACCTAAGGCTGCTGACGGCTGCACACTATGTGCAGATCCGTTCAGCAGAAAGAGTTAGGGAGAGAGTCCTGACCGGCTGCTCTGATTGTGTTAATCAGAGCAGTTGGGCAGGACTCTCTCCCTAACTCTCTCTGCTGATCGGATCTGCACATAGTGTGCAGCCGCCGGCAGCAAGCCCCGATCGCCCCCCCCCCCCCCCCCCCCTGGATCCGCCACTGGTCAAGAGTAACTTCTAAAACATTACTCTATCTGATTATGACTTCGTCTACATAACACTCTTGTAAGATATGAAAGCATTTTATCAGGGACTTCAATTGCTGTTTGGAGTCCTGGATCATCTGTTTCTACAGATCAGGTTTTTGCAGACCAAGCTTGGTTTATTATGATTATTATCTTTTATTTATGAGTGTCAGTAGCGCTGTACATAGAGGTTGGGATAACAGGACAGGATGAGAATAATAGCATACAATACATGGCATACAATATAGTACAAAATAAAGTACAGTAAGAGCTAAGTGCAAAAATATAGACAAAGTGCAAAATGTATAAACGGGTACCAATTTAGCACAGAACAAAGAGATAAAAGTGAATTCTGATGTACAGATAGGAAAGGTGAATTACAATGTACAGATAGGAAGGGAAGGAGAGAGGTGGGGGAGTGAATAAAGGGATGCGCCTGAGCCCTGTGCCCAGTAGAGTGGGCAACATTTACAGGATCAGGATAGAGGTGGAGAAGAGGAGGCACAGGAGAGGAGGAAAGGTGGGGGCAGGAGTCAAGTGACAAAATGGAGAGGAGTGGCGGAGGACCAAGGGCAAAGGAACAAGGAACAAGAGGAGAAGGACTCAAGGGAGCTTACAATCTAAAGGTGAGGGGACACACTGACAGGAGACACGAAGTGGGAAGATGGGGTGAGGGATAAGAACACTGAGGGGAGAGGAGGAAGGAGAAAGAAAGATGGGCGGGGTATAGAAATGTTAGATAGAGAGAGAAAAGAGTTGGAGGAGGGCAGGGTTAGGTGGAGGAAGGGTAGCCTAGCCTGAACATGTGAGTTTTAAGGGAGCGTTTGAAGTGTGGCAGGCTAGCTGAAAGCCTGATAGAATGGGGAGAATTTTCCTGGAAAGGGGGGCACCACAGGAGAAGTCTTGAATGCGGGAATTAGAGGTGGTGACAAGATGGGAGGTAAGGTGACGGTCATTGGATGACCGCAGTGGCCGAGAAGGAGTATGAGTGGAGATGAAGTCTATGTTGGTCTATGATGTTGTCAACTACGAATACATTTGTGACAATTTAAGCTCTCATTCCAAGTCACCTTGTTATTTGATAACTGTAGTTTCTTCACTGGGGAAGCAATATACACTTCATACAATAATAATTTTTTTCTTTCCATGTAAAACATCATTTTAGCCGCATCAAAGAGTAAGTGCTTAATGCCAAATAGTGACAGTTGCATAATGTCAGCGGTCTTAATTGAATTAATTTTTGCCTAGTTGATTTCTAAAAGATATAATGCATGTTCCTTCTTTCCCGAATTGCACCTTGGAAGATTAATGAAGGTACTTATGATAAATAATAATATTAAAGCAAAAACAGCTCAAAGTGACATTATGTTACCTATTTTTCACAATTTGTATTTAAATCCAGATCCAAAACCAAAGCCAAAACCTTTCGCCTTTTTTGGCAAAACCAATAGCAAAGTCGAAACACGAGCGTGGTTTAGAACAGTCACCAGTTTTGAAACTGAAACACAAGGGTCAGCGCACATCTCTATCAGATATCACTTCTCCAGCAGCTATGCCTGCCAGCACTATTTAAGACACGTAATAATAGCAGGGTATGGGCACACAGATCTCATACTCTTGTGTTTCACACATTTTAAATACTTAAGGAAGTTGACACACATGTCAGACTGAGAAAAGAAAGTAGAAACACAATTAGTATGCACAAGTTTGTTTAAAATGCATGTAAATCTGCGCTGCGCACTCCCAAATTCAACAAAAAATAATCTGAAGATACGTGTGCTAATGAATTCGGATGTAGGTACGCTCTGCTCTGCTACACAAGACACAATAAATTTGCAAAGAACACACATTAAGAAACAATATTGAATTAATGTCCCTTCCCAGCCCCCTTCACTCCCTGAAGTTGTAGGCTGTAGTAAGTGTCCCTTGCGTACAATGATGGAGCAGACATGGCTGCGTTTACTGGCACATGTCCTGGTTCTGGGCATGCATAGAGCGATTTTGAGTACGATAAACTCAAAATTGGCAGTTACGTGTCTTGATGAATCAGGGTCAATTTTTTTTTACCAACACAAATAATGAACATCAGAAGACAAAGGTATGGTAAGTAGTGCAAGTTCAACCTAAAGTCCAGTATGTTTCTGTTCACCATTTGTGGTATTAAAATTATTAAAATGTCTGCATTTCTTCACAGGGATCAATTAATGCTCTGAGTTTCTGTCTCTCCTGCATCTGCTCCTTGTCTTCCTGTCATTTGCAAGTACTCCCTAAACTGAGCATCATTTTCCTGTTCCTATTATACCATGTTTACAATTAATCTTTTAGTGCTGGGAGAAGAGAAGACATAAAATTAACCAGGGCCTTGGCTCAACTTAAAAATAATAATAGAAAGAAAAAGTAAAAAAAAGGGAAAAAAAATACAGTTTCTCAAATAAAGTAAAAAAAAGTGTGTGTATATATCCTCTAGTCCAGGAGCAAAGTATTTCTGGAACTTGTATTCAAATGTTAACACTGACAACTATATTATACTATTCTATATCTGTTAATCATTAAGCAGCCCAGTTATGATTTCTAGTATGCGAGTAGTGGGATAGAAAACAGCTCAAGGTCAATGAAGTAATATTTCCATGCTAGGCTTGTTAATCAAGAAAGACATACAAAATAACAGCATCAAGGTTTAAATCACACAGCCATGCTCAATAATTATTAAATCATAAAATACAATTGTTATGATTCAGAACATAACATATGGAAACTTCTATACTTTGCTCCCTCAATCTAACACCGGCCTTAAGTACAAAAAAACACAATTAGTGTTATAACAAGGGTGACAGTATAGAATGAGGGCAACCAAATAGAGTTAATACATTAATACACAAGGGTGAGGTTATTAAATAAAGTGGTATAAAAGGGAGCACTGTATTATAATTATCTCTCACCCCTACATTGAATTGAACAATGAGACTGTATGTATGTATGTATATATATATATATATATATATATATATATATATATATATATATATATGTGTGTGTACACACACACACACACACACACACACACACACAGAAATGTAGTAAATAAAGAGAAAATCCTGTCTATTTGAAATGTCAAAGCCGACTGACAGAAGCCATCAGGGCTCCAGAAAAGGCAGCCTTCTAAAATAATGTTGCAGCTTTATCTGACGGCCTATAAGCACATTCTCTCTTTCTATCAGTGCTGGGGATGGCAGCTGGAGAGATGAATTTAGATAACTATCCACTAGTGGTTGATAACAAGTCCCTCAAATGTCAGACAGCACAAAGGGCAGCATTGATTCTTTCCATGGTTCTACATTTTCCTTTCTTCTCTGCTTATGTTTTTTTTCCTTTCTGATATAGCAAGGCCTATGAGCAGGATAATCTGTATATAGAAAGGCCATTGTGAACTTTGCCATTTTAATAAATTGAATTTATCAACATCCCCAACCTTTTGTTAGCACCTAAAACATTTTCAGTGTTTCTAAAAAGACGTGTCAATTGAGTAAATGTGTTAACATTTTAATAAATATATATTTATTATGGAAATATTGGTTTTACTTCTCAATTGTTATTCATATTGAAGTATAATAAATTTCTGTGCTAAATAATTTGCTACCCTATATTTTCTTATAAAGGGCTCTAAACCAAAAATACGGAATGCTTTATAAAGTAGAGTTAATACTATTCACAAATATTTCTACACATTTCATGAGCTTAACAGAATTTTCTATAATGGCACTGACTGGTACCTTTCACAAGTAAACATAACAGTAAGGGTTGTAACAAGGTTACAAGTATTCAGGACTCTATTTTCCACATAGGCAAAATAAACTTTTGCTGAAGGCAGCATTGTTCAGGGTCCAGCAGAGAATTGATTTTATATTGACTTTCTTTATTTCTTTGTGTGTAATTTGCTACTTAGTCTTTACCAACTAATTCTACACTTGTAGTCCACATGTTCTAGTGCCAAAAGTTTTGCACAGGTGCTGGTTAAGGATTTTGGGCAACATGTCCATTTTTTTAATTATTTATTTTTACATAGTACATTATGCAGGGGAAGTGTTTTGATAATAAGGTGGATTAGCATCTAAAAATGTACCCTCTACATCTTTTTATTTCATTACAACAATCTCAACCCACAAAATAAAATCTTGTCTCCAAACTGCTCCGCAAAACGAGGAGCACAGACACACCTTCTTCACACTTCATTAGGATCAGATCACCTTCACACCACCCAATTCCATTTCTCTGTCTGTGCAAACGTCTGCTCCTCTGTAATCTTGATCCATAAATTTAGGAGCCCCAGTGGAAATCTAGGTATATCTGATAAAACTTGTGCAGAAATGTGGTCGTTTCTCAGAATTGAAACTATTCACTAAAGCTGCGTACACACTACAGGGTTTTTGTCCAATAATCGTCTCAACCAGCCAACATACGACCGCTTGTTCGAAAGTCGGGTCAGTGTGTGTAATGACACAATGGTTGAAAGTCTGCCCAAATGGACGATTGTCGCCTCATTTGGTTGGTTGTACCATTCAATATTTTCATTCCAATCTCCATTCCGTTGTGTAGGATGTATAAATTTCCGACCAATCCATGACAATCCTCCGATACTTCCTCAACCTGGGGGGCGTATGAATATAAATTTACGATGCCTGTACCAGTCCAGAATGCTGCGGTATCCGCACATCACTGACTTGTGTTTTGTATACATATATATTGCATCTGGCTGGCTGCAGACCATTACACGTGTGTAAAGCACATGTGTTATTACTAGAGATGGGCGGGTCTGGTTCCCCGAGAACCGAACCCACCTGAACTTTTGGTATCCGAGTACCGAGCTGAGTAGCTCGGTACTCTCCCGCCCGCTCCGAATCCAAATCGAGGCCGAACGTCATTGTGACATCGTCGGATCTCGTGGCTCGGTTCTCGCGATACTTCAAGATTATAAATACCTGCCTCCACAGCAATCCATCGCCATTTGAAAGAGGGAGAGAGCAGGGTGTAGTCACAGGCTGATTAGAGCAGGGACAGAGAATACAATATTCTTATTCCAATTGCTGTAACAAAAATCGCTAGAGAAAAAAGGAGGATAGAGGTTTATTTTATTTTTGTAATATTTGGCACTCCCCAGTGCTTTTGGGGTGTCCCCCATAATTGTGCATAAATATTTCTGGCTGTCAAAAGTCATATCTGTCAGCAGTGTCTACCAAATAATTTTTAGCTCTCCTCAGTGCTTTTGGGGTGTCCCCCATAATTGTGCATAAATATTTCTGCCTGTCAAAAGTCATATTTGTCAGCAGTATCTTACCAAATAATTTTTACCACTACAAGTGCTTGGCGCTCAGAATGGATTCAAAGCAGTCCACATATGATCAGAATGAGCAACCAGGTTCTGTCACCAGTCCTGATGTTAGTGTTCCCAGTACGTCATCTGGGCAAGGCGATGTCAAACTACAGAGTGTTTCAAAATCAGTCCAAAAAACAAAATCAAAAGTTTTTTTTACTGTGTTGAAGCGAAAGAGAAGTGTTACTGAGCAAAAGTTAAGTGGCGATTAAAAAAAAAAAAATTGCCAACATGCCATTCTACACACGCAGTGGCAAAGAGAGAATGAGGCCTTCACCTTTGGCTATTAATGGCAGATCCCAAAAAGTTACCGAGCCTACAATTGGTGCACAACTACTGTTATGCGTCAAAGCCGAGCTGCAAGATAACAGTAAGGCATTAGAGGATAATGTTTGCTCTGATTCACAAATTACACCAATCCCTGTGGAGAGTCCATCCAACAGTGGTATGTCTAATCGTGAGCATTCTGTTAGTGTACCCACAAAGAAGGGCCCCTTTCAGCAGTTCTGCTGATGTGTACCTGAACAGCCCGAGTGTAGCCAGCGATACACAAATTGAGGATGCCACTTTGGAAATAGAAGAGGATGAAGGGGAGATTTATGGAGGTGACGAGGGCGCTAATGAGGATGTTGAGGATTATGATGCAAACAGATATCAAATTGCCCTTCTCAATTTCTATGTATATTCTAGATTATATAATGGCTAATTTAGTTTTCTATTTTACTCCCAGTGGAGAGGGGATCTGATGCAGACAGATACCAAACTGCCTTTGTCCATTTCTTTGTATATTCGAATTTCTAGTTCTACAGTCTATGCAGGCTGCTTTTTTTATATTCAACTACAAGTGGAGGGTGGGGGGGGGCGGGGCATAGATAGCCACCAAAGTACCGTGGTCCATTTAATTTTACTTTCTAGCTCCACAGTCTGTGCAGGCTGCTTTTTTTAATATTCAACTACAAGTGGAGGGTGTAATATACACCCAAAGACGATGGCTACATTGCCAATAATCAAAGATGAAGGAGGTAGACAACCAGGTTTGACTGTATAATTTGCAGACAAGTGTTCGCATTAAGGATGGCCTACCAGGGATTAAACTGTTTTTTCCTAATTTATTAGCTTTAGAATTACCTCACTTGTCTAAGAAACTGGTGGAGCACTAAATTAGGTTATTTTAGACCCAAAAAATTGTTGTTTTTTTTTTAAAAAATAGCAAAACAAAACCAAAACCAAAACACACAAGGGCGGTTTTGCAAAACCAAAACCAAAACACGAAGGTAATCCAGATCCAAAACCAAAACACGGGGGTCAGTGACCATCTCTAGTTATTACCCTTTGCATCTATATTGGGAACCTATTCATATTTACCTTTTATAAACTTATACCTTTATAAACTATTCAAGTTATAAAGTCATATTAACCTTTATTAACTAATATTTGTAAAATACCCAGAATAAACCACACAGTGTTAATGCAACAGTTTTATTGCAGGAAAAAGTAAAACATTTTTTTATTGTAGAATATGACAAGTGAAAAAAATAGCATTACACTTTAAAGGTGCTACTGGTTTGTGGCAGAACAGTTCCAAACAGCATATACATTTTAACAAAAGTATTATCAGGGTTTTTATTTTTTTTCTTGATTTGGTTATATTCCCTTTCATTTCTTTAAAATAATCCTGGAGCTTTAGAACGTTTTTTTCTCCCTCAGAACTTTCATCGGATAGGACGATGGTATCTAGGAAACAAGAAAATAAAAAATGTTTACTATTAAACTTCTATATCTGTAATAAAGTTAATAAAACTCTTAATCCAACACCAGAAATTTGCTCACCTTGCACACTGCTTGAGATCAGTTTGTGTTGTGGTCCCTCTGTCACAATCGCAACAATAGCGGGCTTAACCTCCATAGATTCTTGAAAACAGGCGCCATTTTGGTTATTATAACGGTACAGGTATGTGCCCAAAGCATTTAGTTGTCTACACACGTTCATTGAAATACCTTCGTGTATAACTTCTTTCATATCTTGGTATTCAACATAAATTTTCTCTTGTTTGATAACAGGTGTTACTTTAGTTCGTTTCTGCTGTGGACCAATCAGCGATGATGCCCGCAGATAATGGAGCATTATGGGTGAGGCCTATTCATGTATAATAACCTTGTGTATACAGATTTTTTGCTATAACTTTAACCTGTACAGGACCATTGCATACAAAGGGATTTTATGATCGTTTTTAGCTATACATTCCTTCACATATACGGTAAGTTCTTTCTGATTGGTGCATACATGTGTACTTGCATTGCTTCATTTGTGCACCCCAGATGTAAAATATGTTTACTTTTATTGTAGCCAAACAGAAGACAATGGCTTACGAAAGAAATGCTGACCTAATGAAGGATATTATTGAGACCTACAGGGATCACACATGTTTCTGGAAAGCCCAATCCAAAGATTATTTAAACAGAATGATGCGTAACATGGCGATGCAAGAGCTTGTAAAAGCATGTCTGCCATATCACCCTGGAGCAATTGGGGAATAGGCAAAAAGCAAGATGCAGAACCTTAGGACTGTGTATAAAAAGAATTAGATAAAGTTGATGCCGCCAAAAAATCAGGAGCTGCAGCTGAAGAAGTGTATGTGCCAAAGATGTGGTACTTTGACCTTTTACACTTTGTGAGGGACCAAGAAACACCACATATGTCCACTAGCAGTATGCCCACAGACAGCAGTTCATCCACAGAGGTAGAGCAAGCAAATGATATACCTGCAAGCAGCACAGTAAGTACAGTACATTATGATATTGTCATGTAACAGGTTCATTTATGTTAAAAGAATCAACAAAACAATGAAGATACATAACATGTATATAAACATGTGTCATAAGCAATCATTCTGCCATGGCACGACACCATCCCCGTTGAAATATGTAAGGAACACCTCCCAATTTAATTTAACCAATGTACTACTATTTCTAGAGTGTACACACTCTAATGGTGTCAAGTCCACAATCTCCATGTCCTCTGCATTAGTGTCCACAGAAACCTGTGGACTGTTGCTTTACGCCGTACAAAGTTATGCAGAACACAACAGGCCATCACTACTTTGTCAACTTTGTCCAAACGTAGGTTTATGGCAGAATGAAGAACTCAGAACCTGTTACTTAGATTACCAAAGGCATTTTTAACTACATGCCGTGCATGTGACAGTCTGTATTGCCTTTCAATGCTCAGATTTCTTTGTGGGTACGCCTTTAATACATTGTTATGCAATGCAAAGGCGTCATATGCCACAAACACAAAGTTTAGTCCATATTTTGTGCTACTCTGAGATGGCATTGTTTTGTAGTTCGTTATGAAGGTAGTATGCTCCAATGCACCTCCATCTGAGACTCTTCCATTTTTTCCCAATGTCCACAAATAAGAATTCATAGTTCGCATCCTCTATGGCCATTAAAATAATGCTAAAAAATCCTTTATATTTGAAGTAGAAAGTTCCACTGTTTGATGGTGGCATAATTCTGACATGTTTGCAATTAATGGCACCACCGCAATTTGGAAAATTCCATAGACTCTCAAAGTCTTTGGCTATCATTTTCCAGGCTTCCTCAGTCGATGGAAATTGAAACAGACATTTAAATAGGTTACATTTGAACTTGCATGCAATTGCATACTCTCATTATTTTTATTTTGCTCTTTTTTAACCTGCACTCCTGTCTGAAGGCCTCTTGCTGGATGCTGCAGGCCAGGAAGACAAGTAATAGCACTGCACGTGAAAGACAACTAACTGCTGATAGCCAGGACGTGACCGAAGCTGGTACACTAGCAAAAAACATTCAGAAGCGAAAGAGATGTAGAATAATGGAAATACAAGAAAGTGATGCAGTAACAGAAAAGATACTTGATTGCGCTAACACTTTGATGACAAAAAGAAAGGAACAGGACACATTTAATTTCCTGGGAGCAACAATAGCTAGCAAAATGAGAAGTAGTAGCAAGCGCATACAAGATGAAATGGAGCAGCTGCTGTGCGACCTCATGTGTAAGGCTACCACTGAAGATTTGTGGTCGGACACAGTTATTTCCCCATCTAACCGCAAACACAAACAATCATACACATTTTACACAGCACTATTACAGCATGCTACCATGGGTGGACAAAGCGTAATGTCTTAACTGTTTAAGACTTCCACACCAATAACATCAGGAAGGATGCCACATTACGCTGAGGACACATCTGGAATGGACACAAGCATAATTTTGCACTACCAACAATTATAAACTGTTGCTCTGGTACAAATATTGGGAACCTATTTATATTTACCCTTTATAAACTTATACCTTTATAAACTATTCAAGTTATAAAGTCGTATTAACCTTTATTAAACTAATTTGTAAAATACCCAGAATAAACCACACAGTGTTTATGCAACCGTTTTATTGCAGGAAAAACTGTTGCTCTGGTACAAATAATTATTACATTACAAGTTAAATGTATTTTTTAAAAATTGTATGTATGGTAATAAACCTCTATTTTTTTCATAATGAATACTATTACTTTTTACCAAACTTCATATACTGATCACAGAGAACTCCGATGATAGCTTCACAGGTGTCAGGTATTATCATACCAAGAGCTTGAGGTGAAATAGCTGTGCTGTATTTCAGATGATGCCTTTGCCTTTCATATTACTGCCAGATCTAAAAATGTTACTGAGCCTTCTTCTTGTACGGTCACTCGTGAGCAAGCAAGACCAAGTAATTAGGAGTCTAAAAGTGGTGCACAACTACTGTTACACGTGAAAGGCGAGCTGCAAGAAAACAGTAAGGCATTAGAGGATAATGTATGCTCAGAATCAGAAATGACACCAATCCATGTGGAGAGTCCAGCCACCAGTGGTATGTGTAATTGTGAGCATTTTGTTAGTGTACCCATAAAGAAGGGCCCTTTCAGCAGTTCTGCTGATGTGTGCCTGAACAGCCCGAGTGTAGCTGGTGATACACCAATTGAGGATGCCACTTTGGAATTAGAAGAGGATGGGCTTAGCAGGAAGAAGGGTCCTATCTAGTTTTTGGTCAGCTGGCTATATTAAAGTCACCCATAATAAACAAATCCCCAATTTTAACTCTTGATTTCGAGACATAGTTTGTGAAGGAAAGTGAGTTGGTTAGAGTTTGGGGCGTACAAGGTTACTAAAGTAACTTTACGGGAGTGAATGGCTGTCATGTTAATGTAGTTATTAATTTGTATTCATCTGTACTTTCTTGTTAATTGTTTATTAGTGTTTGTGGCAATGGTGAAAGATAGGAGCTGGGCAGAGGCTGTGGAGGAGGAAAGGGACATTGAGCAGAAGGGGGCAGAGGAAGCACAGGAAGGGTTAGAGGATGCAAGTGAAGGAGGAAGACCAAGGCAGGGAGAAATTTTTGTTGCTACCATCATGACAATGATGGTATACAGTCCTCTGCTATGAGCTCATTTTAGGTAGTCAAATGGCCCTGACTTCTCTAAGGCCTAAATGGCCATTATGGGGCCAAATCTGTAATGAATGCAGTGGAGCACTTAAAGAGGTCTGTGCCCCACTGTAGGAAGCGCTTCTCAGACATAAAGAGGAAACTCAAAGTAAAGATCTGAGGAGAGGAATGCTGCAGCAGGCACAGGGAGTGGGCACCCTGGTCATGTGGATTACTGTATGAGGAGGAGTTGGGTCAAACCTATCCCCTTAAAATAATTGAGAGGATGAATGTGCAGGACACTGATGCCCTTCCATTACAACAGCAATTGGGTGAATGTTTTTAAAATATGTAAATTTTCATAAAAAGTATACCAACATGTGTTAGTGCTGCTAGACACACCTTGTGTTCTGAAGCAGTTTTCCTCACTGATGACACAGTTTGCATGTTGCCAAACTTAATTGTTTTCAAACATTTCTCATTTAACAGTGTCACCACAAGGATAAGTCTTGTCCCTTCAGGCATGCTGCCCAGGAAGACCAAGCTGGTGACTGCAACCTAGTGCTCAAAAATATAATGCTTAGGATGTGTTCAAGTAGGCTCTTTATTTTCATCTGCTTTTGCCTAGTAATAGCAACCAGCATCCTCAGCCTATTAAGCCGTCAGAGGGTGCTGCCTCACTCTGTCTTTCTGCACTGCCAGCGTCTAATCTTGGTTATCAAAGCCTGCTGCATTAAGTGCAGCTAATCAGGCTGGGCTCTTCACATTGGTCCCTCACTAAATAAAAACTTCTTTCTGTTGATCAAATGTGCTAGTGATAGTTTCTGCTAGAACTAGTGTAGAAATGCTGACCTGATTTGACTTCTTGTTGTGACCTGAATTGTACCTTGACTATCGCGGTTTTCTCCTGTCCCTGACCATTGCTTGTTTCTGGATCTGCTATTAACGTTCCTTTCATTGGCCTGTTAACCACATTTTACCCTGAACTTTGCAAGCCCTGAATTCAACCTGCGTTAAATATTTTTCTTTTGATCTCTGCCAGCCCAGACCTCAGCTTGTCCTTTGACTTCGCTTTAGACCACAACCTGTCCTGACTTTGAACTCTATCCTGGTTCCCTGGCTGCAGTCGGCTTCCTCCATCCATGTCCTGTACACCACACTGGCAATATTGTGTTTTATAAACAGTTACAAGCACAACTTCAGACCTGGAGCAACAGAGTATTTTTGGAACATATTGTGTTCCTTGGAAAGGGGGTTACTATCTGTGAAGACCTTGTGAAGCAGTTCTAGTGCTTTATAATGCCTTCTAATATTGCCCATAACATACAGAGTATAACCACAAAAAAGTGGAGGGGGAATTGCGCTCAACTCCTAGTGTTGCAAGAGCTGCGTTAACAAGAGTATCCCTCCCTCAAAGCAATAATAGATCACAGGTTAAGTGCTCATTGACCAACATCAATATAAGTAAGATAGTATGGTAAATATATTCTCTAGTATGACCAATCAAGTGTTATTTTAATTGATCTCTAAATTAGTATGGTCTATTGTTAGACCGATCATAATCATAAGGCTCAAATGATTCTCAATAGGCTAAAAATGCTAATTTATTGATCTTGGTATAGTCCATATACCGCATAGATTTAAAAATTAATTATATCAAACTAAAATCCTAACTAAAACCATTAGGTATATCGGATCATAAAGTGACATTACATATTAAAATGAACACACAATTCAGTCTAACATGGATGCTGTTGAATCTAAATCAGATTGTTCACCTGAAAGCTTCAGTTTATCAGTTTAGAAGTTCAGCTGGAGAGATTAAAAGACACTGCAAGTTCTGTGTGTACAATTAGCTCTGATTTATTAGTTCTAAGTACATATCCATATAGCACAAAATCACGTATTTCAGAAAACTATGCGCCAAAAGGTTTTAACCACTCTTGCTTCCTTTACACAGATCTTGCTACATTCTCACATTTTCACACAGGAATTCTCCCCAGAGGGGGGGGTTGGTTTATCTCCTGTCTGCCATGTTCAAGGTCATGGGCATATTGCAAACAATGAATAACTCCTACAACTAGCTGTATCTAAGCTGTCTTTGAGCTCTAAGAGAATAAAATGGCAATAAGGCAACAAGATGGCGTCAGCTTAGCAAAATCACATTTCTCAATAATCAATATTGAAATATCTGATATGATATGGCAAGTGATGCTGTATGACCAAGATTAACAATCACCAAGGTCCATGCAAGTGAACATATTCAAATGGTCTAATCCATGGGTATTCTACCATACATTGTGCTGACCAGTATGGCTAGCATATGAAAAGTTTGCAGTGTAGTCTTCTAGTGTATGGATGGACCTAAGTAATACGCTGTAAGTTGATTGTACTTGCTGTTACTGAAAAGAGCTGTCAGCGGTACCGCTGTAAGTTGACTATATAAGTTGATCATACTTGCTGTTGGTTGAAGTGGCTGTCAGCGGCCGGGTACTCAGGATCAGTCTGAGCCGTGGAGTGGGCAGCTACGTCAAGGTGCAATGGCGATGATCCTGGAAACAGGTGCGTGCCACAGTGGAACGCATACGTTACTTCCGGTATTCACTGGTAACCAATAGAACTTTTGTGGGAGTTACCCAACGCATTTCGTCCGGGCGGACTTTCTCAAGGGTATTGGATGAATGGATCCTACATCGCTATATGTAGTGTTTTCACTTGTCATTCTTGTACCTCATTGGCTATATAGGAAGTCATAGTCTTACAGTGTTAATCCAGGTATTAAAGTGGTATACAATAATTGATTGGATAGATATTACTTAAAACCTGATAATATGGATATCAGTATCTAATTCACATCATATATTGATAACTTAGAAACATGTTAACAAGTTAAACTGTAATAAATACTAATAAGGATTAAAAACATTGTGCTAATAAGGATTAAAAACATTGTGCTGACCCACAGAGTCAGTTTTATAACAGTCAATGTCAGTACTACATTATAAAAGTAATAAACATATTCTCATATTAATTAGGTCAACACCTGTTATTATAATACAATATATTATTTTCTTTGTATTAACACATCAATCCCTATATTGCCTAGCCCAATTAGATTGCTATCAGGCATGACTCAAAAAAATGGGGTTAATGCATTCCTTAATTAAGCCCATATGATGAATCTGTTCTATTAATCTAAGAATCCTATTTTGCTAATATACAGCTTAGCTAACGTATTGCGTTTTGTGTTGGGCGGGAGGGGATTATAAATCTTACCATATAATTGGACCATTACTATAAGCAGGACCTCAAGCTTCTCTAAAATAGATATGCATATTCCATCACAATATAACTGGTTGTACCAGTGCAAAGGGGGCGACATAATCTATACAGTACCAGGTGTTTTCAGGGGTTGTCCACCTGATACTTACCTGGCTCCACCCTGCTTGGCTTCCAAGTTTGAATGGGTTTAGGCATAACCAAGGTGGTAGGACTGTAAATCATTTTCACTCCCATACTACTTTGGCAATATTAGCCAACTGTTGTTGGTGGGTAATTGGACCAATGATGTTCTAATTGGTCTCTCATGGCAATCTACACAGATAAATCAATGGAGATATCAAATTGATAGATCAAAATCAACATTCAAACCTTTAGAAGTTAATGTTTTGAATATATATATGGCCTTTCTTTCCTCTTTAGTTAGTTTGCTAATGAGATTCCCGCCCCTTCAATTGTTAATAGCTTACTTAATTCCTATAAAGGAAGCTCCTATATAAGTATAACTGAGTTTCCTTGAAATATCTTGACAGGTGTTGATTTTCGAAGCCAATCTTTATATTCCTCAAATGTTCTCTAATTCGGGATTTGAGTGTCCTAATCGTCCTGCCTACATGCGATTTCCCACATTCACATTAATAAATAGACAACATTTGTGCTGCTACAGGTAATGAAATCATGAATTCTGAACTTCTGTCCACTGGCTGTAGATTGATATTCTAAAACGGGTTTATTACTTCTACACCCTAGTGCTACACAATTTGAGCACAGACCACAATAGAACAACCCCTTGGTGGGTGTTCTATCTTGCAACCAATTGTATCTTTGTACAGTATTCTGGCTAGGGATATAGTTCAAAGTCAATGTGCTTTTTAAATTAGGGGGTTTTCTCAATATTAATTGTGGGTACTCAGGTAGTGTAGAACCTATTGTTTCATCCTGTTTGAGGATGTGCCAGTGCTTGCGGACAATCCTCTTTTGGTCAAATAGACCTCAGAGTAATTGGACACAAAATAAATCGGTTCTGATTGTTTTTGAACTATTGAGGCCTATCCACCTCTGATGACTTGCCCTTGTATCTCAAAAGACTATTCCTATCAGTGTCTCCAAGTTTGTTATAGACCTGATTAACTAATTCCGCATCATAATTCTCCTCAAGGAATTGCTATTTTAACTGATCTTTGTATAATATAATCTTAAGTATCTGTACAATTACGTCTAACTCTTGTAAATTGGCTAAATGTTATGCTATGTAGCCAGTTAGGATGATTGTTACTGTCAGATAGAATGAAACTGTTAACATCCACTGTTTTTCTAAATATTGTAGTAGCCAGTTTTTCCACTCTGATGAAAACCTCCAGATCTAGAAATTCAATGGTGGTCTGGGTGTAATGTGCTGTAAAAATAAGACTATAATCGTTCTAATTGTTCTTATTGATGTATTGTATAAATTCTGTAAGGTCTTGTTCAGATCCATCCCAGACATCTATGTAGCATTTCCAGAGTACCAGGTTCGCAACCCAGCCATGATTTGACCAGATATACACATTCTCCCAGTAACTCATGTATAGGGTAGCATAGCTGGTTGCGAACCTAATACCCATAGCTGTGCCTTCCAGTTGTATATAAAAATGATTGAACCAGAAATAATTGTGTGTTAAAATTAATTCTATAATAGTTAGGATGAAGTCCACTTTTTATCCTTGTTAAAGGAGAGATTTTTTCTCTAGCTAATGTCTAATGCTAATTAAACCAAGATTATGCTTAATGACTGTATATAACGAGGATACATCACAGGTCTCCAGACAGTAACCTGGTGTGCATCTAATCTCCTCCAATAATTGACTGATGTTCACTTACCTATGTATTGATTCTCCCTACAATGCATTTATGAAAAAAATTGTCATTTATGTTATTGTATTTCAGATAAAATGTTATCCTTGTTTGCATTACTGCTATCACCTTATTTTACAGATGCATTATCGGTTACATGGTAACATGTTTTTTTTAGATAACAATTATTTTTTTGTAGTTCATACACTAGTTGATAGGTGAATGAACAATTCTGTTAAAGGCATGCCATTCAGTCAACTGATATATTTCTTACTAATTGAAGCAGGAGCACACACAATCAGTGTTGTGGGCACTGCCTCAAGAGCTGACATTACTGACATTTGATTGTTTTTCTTTATGGGCAGTGTGATAACCCCAGTGAAGCCATTTCCACATACACATGTAGAGTGAAAGTGTTGTCATTACACAATATTTGAATACCAATTTCAGGGTAGGCTTAATAAAGAAGCAACAGCAGTATTTAGTTAATATCTAGTTTTGATTCCAATCGCTAAGTATAATTGAAATATATAAGGGAAATATATTATGCTTAGAAAAGCACCTAGTTTGAGACAAACCACTAATTTGAGCTCAGTACACTTAATTAGGCAGCTGTATCATTAGTTATAGGTGGTAATTGTTCACCTCATACTTCAGTGTATCAATTAAATAATTGAGACAAAACCCAGGCTACTTATTGAACTTTACTAACTAAACAATATACAATTAGATAGATATCCACACTATGGAAACTTATAAGCAGACGTATACAATGTTTACTTAAAGGCAGTTAAGAATATATAATGTTTCAAATGACTTAAAGGCAGGTAAGCAATGCAACAAAGCAAGTCAGATGCTTGGTTGCATTGGGAGATGAATCAGTAGCAGAAAGAAAGAAGTAATAATGCCACTGTAAAGGTCATTGGTACGGCCTCATCTAGAATATTGTGTTCTATTCTGGTGGCCATATCTCCAGAAGAATATAAATACATTAGAAACTGTACAAAGAAGGGCAACTAAAAACTAAAATGGTGCATGGCCTACAGCACAAACCTTACCTAGAAAGACTAAAAAAACTTAATATGTATAGTTTGAAACAGAGAAGGGAAAGGGGGACATGATAGAAACTTTTAAATATATAAAGGGTTTGAACAAGGTACATGAGAGAAACATTCTTCAAAGTAAGAGAAGTACTAGAACTAAAGATGCTCACTGACCCCCGTGAAGTGGTTTTGGTTTTGGATCTGTATTTGTATAGAAAAATTGATAAAATATGCTAAAATCACATAATTTTGCTTTTTTTTGGTTCCTACATAATTATTAACCTCAATAACACTAATTTCAAATCATTTGCAGTCAAATTTGACCATCTCACAGGTCACAATATTATTTTCATACACTTCCAAACAAAGATTGCAGCAGTTCTTGCCAGTGATAAGAAGAAGACCATTGTGATACCTAGGTATAAGACCAAAAGATCCACCTCCTATGTGTAGAATTATTTTTACCTAAATTCTGACAAGAGTTGTTTAGCCATTTGTAGCATTGTAAAGCCACAGTCAGTAGAGGTAGGGACCTTAACCATCTAGGATCCTCATTCATGTTACACAATTTTAAGCGAGTTCATGGAAAGCTCTTGGGAAAATCAGAAACTTATGCTAAAAAAATAACAGCAAGCAGTCCACCATCAGCTACCTCCCTTCTCTCATCTAGATCCCAGCACCTGCAATCTACACCCCCAACACCTTCATCATCAATATCCTCACAAGTGATGGTAGTTAGTCCTGCATCCAAGTTGCTAAGGCTTGATGACTCCTCTGCTAACCATGATTTTTCTGAAGAATTATTAAGCGTTAGTCCCGCTGCTGCTGCTGGGGGGTGGATCTTCAACCCAGAAGAAGACTACTAGTAGTTTACAACAATTGACTGTTAAACAATTCTTTGGAAGAGGAAGAAAGTAAGAAAGCTGTCACCCATTCGCAAAGCGGATCACAGACGCCATGGCGACTATGCTAGTATTAGATCAGCGTCCAATATCTACTATTAATGCAGCTGGTGTTAGACATTTACTTGAGGTCTTGTGTCCCCATTACCAAATTCCATCACAACACCATTTTACTGGAAAAGCTATTCCTCACCTCTACCAGAAGGTTTGTAAAAATGTAATTATTGGACTAGAAAATGCCATTCTACCCAATGTACACTTAACCACAGATATGAGGACAAGCGGAACTGCGCAAACTAAAGATTATATGACTGTGACAGCCTACTGGGTCGGTGATTCGCCTTCACCAGCAGGAACAGCAGCAGCAACATGGCTTATCCTGCTTGGACTCTCCTGAGGATATGTGATTTCTGATAACGCCAGCAATATTGTAGATCATTACAGTGAGGGGAATTCCATCACATTTCCTGTTTTGCTCACACAATCAAATTGGTGGTAGAAAACTTTTTAAAAAATTACAATGACATGCAGAAGATTGTGCAACAGTATGTAGGAGAATGCAGCAGCTGCAAGAAGAATAGATTTTGGGGGGAATTTACTGTAGTCCAGCGAATAGTCACCTGTGAAGAGAGTTGAGACACGGTTAGCTTGAGTCAAGTGATTGCCCTAATTAGACTTTTTGAGAAACGGCTAGAGAAATTGAAGGAGGAAGTTAGACAAAGCAAATCCACTAACTATATTGTATTTGTAGATTATGTACTTAATTTGCTTCGCCAGGATTCAAAAGTTATCAACATCTTGTAATGACGTCTCCTCCTTCAGTTTCTCTGGCAACTGTTTCTAGGAAAAAACTAAGCTTCTCCAAGACACCCAGTGACACCCAGTGGTGATGCAGATGAGGCAGCACAACATTTTGACATTTGGGCTGGTGTAAAAGAATTGCCCAACAATCGTGACAGCTCTGCCATAAAATGAACTACAAATTCCATGAGGAAGGCCATTATCAGCAATTACATCAACGTACATCGACTTCTGGGATGGTGGATTCCAGCGGAGATGAATTAGTATTGTTTGAGGAAGATGTACACAATGATGAGGGTGAATATGATGACAGTGTAGATTACAGGTTCTGAAAACTAGTTAAGAGAAGGAGCTACCTGATGCTGGTATGCTTGGTAATATTTTGGGTAGAATGGTATCTTGGCAATTTCATGTGTTTCTACAGTATACTTTCAGCTTCATTAGAGAGTTTTTTTTTTCTTTAAAATGGTACAGGCTTTTTATTTACATTTTTGTTTCCATGAGTTAAAACTATTATGCACTTGAACATAGAGGTAGCACATAGCACATGCGGTAGATGGATTAGTATCATCATGACTGACACCGGAGAGTGACCAGAATAATGCCACCCCTCCTGTTTCTGTATGAGGTATGGCACAGTAGAATGTCACTGGAGACTTTGAAGAACACTGACTATTATTACAATTTCTTTTTCAGCACTGAACCCTGCCACCTCTCCTGCTTCTGAATGAGCTATGATACAGTAAAATGTAACTGCAGATTTATATCAAGCCTGCCAGCCCTAGTATTTGTATTTCAGCAATGACTCTTATGACTCTTAGCAATGGCGCACTCCTCTTTGTGTGTAACCTATATAACACCGTACAAATTGACTGCAAATTCAGAAGAAAAGCCTGCTAGCCCTAGTATTTGTATTCCAGCAATGACAATTAGCAATGGAGCTCTTCTCTTTGTGTGTTACCTATATAACACAGTAGAATGTGACTGCAGAATTACACCAAACCAGCCAGCACTAGCATTTGTATTTTTCTGTAATGAGAATTAGCAATGGAGCGCTCCTCTTTGTGTGTTACCTATATAACACGGTAGAATTTGACTGCAGAATTACACCAAACCTGACAGCACTAGTATTTGTATTTTTCTGTAATGAGAATTACCAATGGAGCTCTCTTAAATGTAGACTAACTGTAGACTTTGTTGAACACTGCTACCCCCTCCTCTTTCAATACTATCTATTTGGCTGACCAACTGTTCTACACAGTGTGCTACCCCTTCTGTAAAGATTGTGATGGATATAGGGCCAGAAAAAGAATGGTATGGTTTTCATTTTGCTGATTAGCCTAACAACTAATTAAATTGTAAGGTATTGTGGGTCACCATTGATACAAGGGGAGGGAGGTTGAAGGGGCTCTAGTTGTTTGGAAGTACTTGGCATGACCACACACCCTTTTTTGCAATTGCACAAGCAAACACACTCACATGTAATTAACACAACAAATATACTTATACTAATAAGGTTTTTCCTAAAATGTTTAAGTCTCAGAATAATACGGTATAATCTATGGCGCTAAACTTTTGCTCATAGAGATATTCAGATATATAGAATATAATTCAAAATATTTTTCAATCCATAGAATAAATTATTTCAGACATCATTTGAGAAGTCACTTAAATTTGTCATTCAATTCTCCGATTCTTCTCCATAAATATCGGACTTATATCGGTACTATGAAGTATGAAATCCTATTTTTAATGGCATCCTCAAACAAAAAAGAAATATGTATCAGAAAATATGGGGAAAATACCTCCCCTTATTTAACACACCTGGTGATAAGCAAATCACACTGTGATTTTCAAAAGACTCATGAGATCAAAAGAGCCCATCCAAGTGATTTTACAGTGAATCATGCAAGGAAAGAGTGATTTGTGTCAACAAACTAATATTAGCATAATCATATGCACTAACATAAATAGTAATGTAGATCAAGATACACTCTTGTCTTAGTATGTCTTTAGGAGGTAAATATATCATACCCCGGTTTTTTTAACTAACCGGGAATCGGCGAGTTGAAAAAACCGAGGTATGATACATTTACCCCCAGTTGTCTGTTTGTATTACTTTTGTGTAGAATTATTTCTCTCATATATTCCCCAACGATGTATAGATCCAATAAAATAGGGGAAATATAGAGAGTATATAGTGCTTTATCTTTAATACAAACAATTGACAACAACAATGCACAACATAAAAATTAAAAAATTGTAGCAGAAGCAGAAAAAAGTCCAATTCTCAAATTCAACATATTTTATAAGTGCAAGTCCGCCTACCAGAGCTCCGGAATATTAACAGCCTGTTTACATATCGGTGGGCATATCACCTCTCCACCATAAGAATGCTGGTGCTGTGGAAGAGGGTCTTGTCCTCGACTAACCAACGTGTTTCGACCACCTGCAGCGGGTCTTTATCAAGGCTTCTACTATACGCTTAAAAAGTCCTATTCTTATAGTTTTGCGGTAATTGTCCTAATTGATTTCCAAAGTGTTACATCCGGTTTTGCGGGTCATATGTCAGCTTCAAAACGAGGCGTGATACGCATATAATCTTTATTGATCCAAACTACTCTTACAAAACAAACAATACTAAGAAACATAGCCATCGCTTACAATTGCAAGTCCCAATCTATTTGGAACAATATGATAGAAGATGAAATAAATAAACTATAAAAAAATATATATAAAATTCTATATAAAAAATTATGAAAATATTAAATATAAAATTAAATGATAATAATAAAAATTATAAAAATTGTTAAGACTATTACATATCCAATCTTCTATTACATTGATCCATTACATATATATCCAATAAGTGTAAGTCAAGAAAATATATCAATGACAAAAGATTTTTTTCTCTCTCCTTCCCTTATTTTCATAGACACATATTATTTTAAAAAACATTTTAGCTCAAATTCTAAGTTTAAGCCTTCAGGTGATAAGGTATGTAATCTATGTATCCACCTCATCTCTGTTTGTGCTAGCTTTATAGGTATATCGTTGGTTCTCCAATTAGGCTCAATTAGCTGGATAACCCAAAAATTCTTTATATGGGTTTCGGAACATTAATGAACTTTCTTAAAATGGGCTGGGACAGAATGACTTTCCATACCCTTCCTTATATTCCTAACGTGTTCAGCTAGTCTATTTTTTAAGGATCTAGATGTCCTCCCAACATAAAAAAGACTGCATGAACACTCAATGAGATATATAACGTTTTTAGTATGGCAGGTAATAAATTGATTGTTCTTATATTTCTGATTGCCAACTTGAAAATGAGTGAATTTATTACATTTGGATTTGCACACTTTACATGCGGCACATGTCCCACATCTGTGAAAACCTTTAGTGTTTATTTGTCCATCTTTATTTAACGTAGGATGAACATTCCTAACAATTTTGTCTTTCAGGGATGGTGCCTTCCTATATATAAAGAGGGGTTTAGTGGGTAATACTCCCTTAAGAACCGGGTCCTTTTTTAGAACATGACAATATTTTATAACTATTTTTTCCATTTGTTTATGTTGGCAATTATATTGAGAGAAGAAAGCCCATTTAAACTAGGGATGTGCACCGGCGACTTTTGAGGTCTCGTGTTTTGTGTTTTGGATCCGGATTTTTGCGATGTTTTGGGTTCGGATTTGTTTCGCAAAACACCTGCCAAAAGGTTTTTAATTCGGATTTAAGGTTTTGGATTCGGATTTTTTTTGAAAAAAAACTAAAAAGTGTAAAAATCAAGTTTTTGGGCTTATTTTCACTCCTACGCTATTATTAACCTCAATAACATTCAATAACAATAATTTCCACTAATTTAAAGGCTATTCTGAACACCTAACACCTCACAATATATTTTTTTTTTTAGTACAAAACGTTGCAACGAGGTATCTTTCTGGACTGCGTAGAGAAGTGTTCCCCACAATATAATTAAAAACCCATCAACTGGTCTGAATTACACCCAAAAATAGTATCTGGACTGCGTAGAGGACTGGCCACTGGCCACCACAATATAACATATAGAAAACCTTCAACAGGTCAGAATTACACCCAAAAATAGTATCTGGACTGCGTAGAGTAGTGGGCACTGGGCACCACAATAAAAAATATATAGAAAAACTTAAACAGGTCAGAATTACACCCAAAAATAGTATCTGGACTGCGTAGAGTAGTGGGCACTGGGCACCACAATAAAATATATGAAAAAACCTTCAACAGGTCTGCATTACACTGCACATACGGCTGCTCCTCCATCCTCTCCATCATATACATGTTGGAGTTTCAGCGTGTGAAAACCTCTTGTTTTTGATAATGTCAGTGCATTTTGAATATTTTTCAATTTGCCCCACACCACTGAATGTACTTTATCTATGATACGCATCTATCTATCTTGACTGCGTAGTGTGGTGGCCCCGGTACACAATTTGGTACCGAGGCCACAATATAATTAAAAAATTGGGCATCAACTGTCACCGTTGTTTAATATCTGATACACCTAAATATGGACTGCACAGTGGAGTGGCCCCGGTAGTAAATTTGGTGCCGGGGCCACAATACCTCCTCCAACTTCCAAGTGTAGTGTTTATAAAGACAGACAGCGTCGAAGTGTTATTAGTTGACTTTCTTAACCCTAAAATTGTCCCTGTTGCAAATATTCGTGTAATGGACAGTTACTTTTTCATTGAAAGACTCAAGCTTTCAAGTGTAGTGTTTATAAAATATAAACAACAATACAGTCGTTTTAGAGCACGTCAATACCTCTTGTTTTAAATTATGACAGGGCATTTTACTTTTGGTTTAATTTCTTGAATTTGTTTAAATTTGGTTTTACTTTTTGAACATGGCAAACGACTGTTGATTGGTCATATAATGCAAAAAAAAAAGTTCCAAGATGGAATTGTCCTTGGGCCCTCACACCCACCCTTATGTTGTTGAAATAGGACATGCACACTTTAACAAACCAATCATTTCAGCGACAGGGCCTACCAAACAACTTTGGCTGAAATGATTGGTTTGTTTGGGCCCCCACACCAAAAAAGCTATTCATCGCTCCATGTACAGACTAAACAGGCTCTACTGAGGCAAGATGTCGTCCTCATCCTCAACCTCTGATTCCTCTCCCCCTACAGTGTGTACTTCCTCCTCATCACACATTATCAATTCGTCCCCGCTGGACTCCACAACCACAGGTCCCTCTGTACTATCTGGAGGGCAGTGCTGTACTTCATTGAGGAATTGATTATTCATTTTTATAAACATCATTTTTTCAACGTTATGAGGAAGCAACCTCCTTCTCCGCTCACTGACCAGGTTCCCCGCTGCACTAAAAACTCTTTCCGAGTACACACTGGAGGGGGGACAACTTAGGTAAAATAGAGCCAGTTTGTACAGGGGCTTCCAAACTGCCTTTTTTTCCTGCCAGTAACAATATGGACTGTCTGACATGTCTACTTGGATGGTGTCAGCAAAGTAATCATCCACAATTTTTTCTATTGTGACAGCATCCAATGCAGCGAGAGTAGACATGTCTGCAATGGTTGGCAGGTCCTTCAGTCCGGACCAGATGTTATCAGCATTCCCGCCAGCGCCTCTTTTGGGAAAACTGAGCTTTTTCCTCGCAGCCATAGATGTGGAAGAAAATGAGGGTGGAGCTGTTGGCATGTCACGGTCCTCTTCAGAGGACAATCTCCTGACCAGCAGGTCTTTGCACCGCTGTTGACTTGTGTCCGCCGGAAACAGAGACACAACATACGCTTTAAACCGAGGATCGAGCACGGTGGCCAGAATGTATTCCTCTGACTTTAAAAGAGTGACCACCCTCGGATCCTGGCAAAGCGTACGAAGGGCTACATCCACAAGAGCTACATGCTTGGTGTAATCGCAATGGCTTACCAGCTCCTCCCTCACTTTCTCCAGCTGCTTCTGCAACAGCCTGATCAGGGGAATGACCTGACTCAAGCTGGCAGTGTCGGAACTGACTTCTCATGTGGCAAGTTCAAATGGCTGCAGAACCTTGCACAACACGGAAATCAGTCTCCACTGCGCTTGACTGAGGCGCATCCCCACTCCTTTGCCTATGTCGTAGGTGGCTGTGTAGGCCTGAATGGCCTTTTGCTGCTCCTCCATCCTCTGCAGCATATAGAGGGTGGAGTTCCAGCGCGTCACAACCTCTTGTTTGAGGTGATGGCAGGGCAGGTTCATGCTTTTTTGATGTGCCTCTAGTCTGCGGTAGGCACTGGCTGAATGCCGAAAGTGTCCAGCAATTTTGCGCGCCACCGCAAGCATCTCCTGCACACCCCTGTCACTCTTGAGGTAATGCTGCACCACCAAATTAATGGTGTGGGCAAAACATGGGACGTGCTGGAAATTGCCCATATTTAATGCCTGCACAATGTTACTGGCTTTGTCTGACACCACAAATCCCCATGAGAGTCTAAGTGGGGTAAGCCACTGGGAGATAATTTCCCTCAGTTTCTCTAATATGTTGTCAACGTTGTGCCTCTTATTAAAGCCTGTAATACACAATGTTGCCTGCCTTTGCACGAGCAGCCATTTTGTAGATGCTGCTACTGATGCAGCTGTTGCTGTTGCTGCAGAAGGGGATGCATCTACCCAGTGGGCTGTCACAGTCATATAGTCCTTCGTTTGCCCAGAACCACTTGTCCAAATGTCCGTGGTTAAGTGGACAGTGGGTACAACCGCATTTTTCAGAGCACTGAGGACACTTGATCGTACTTCTCTGTACATTTTTGGTATCGCCTGCCTAGTGAAGTGGAATCTCGACGGGATTTGGTACCGGGGACACAATACCTCCATCAACCCTCTAAATACCACTCCACTGATGGCGGACACCGGGCGCACGTCTAACACCAACATTGCAGTTACAGCCGCAGTTATACGCTTTGCAATAGGGTGACTACTATCGTATTTTGTGGTCATGGCAAACGACTGTTGGACGGTCAATTGTTTTGTGAAAGACTTAGCGGTCTTACGACTTCCCCTCTGGGAAGATGACCGACTAACAGCAGCAACAGCAGCAGTGGCAGTAGTAGGCGTACCGCTGCAGGATTCCTCGGATGAATCTCGTATTGAGGAGGACTCAGTCTGGCTGCTGACTTGGGCTGCAGGACTGAATCTGATGGAGATTGTGGAGGAAGTTGACGAGGAGGGTGTTGCTGGTGTGTATCCAACTGGACCACGGGATTTAGGTGTCCCTGTACCGATGAGGTTCCTAGCCCCAGTTCCTGAACTAACCACTGAACTATGAAGGTTATTCAGGTGACGTATAAGGGAGGATGTTCCTAGGTGGGCAAGATCCTTACCCCTGCTTATTTGAGCTTTACATAAGCTACATATGGCCATACATTGGTTGTCTGGATTTGGATAAAAATAACTCCAGACCGAAGAGGTGCATTTTTTGGTCTTCTGACCAGGCATGACGATGGGCTTTTTCATCCCATGGACATCAGCTGTTTCCCCCCCTGGTGCCTCAATTACAATAACCACATCACCATCCTCATCATCAAGTTCCTCCACAGCGCCAGCTACATCATCAATAGGCTCCTCCCGAGCCACCTCTTCCCGTACAGTGATGGGAAGGTCAGGCTTGACAGCCACCAACACCCTTGGACTCGCCTTGAGGATTTGTGATAATTTCTCTTTAGAAGGCAGAGTTGTTTGCTGTTTTGTTGCTGACAACATAACTCTCTTCAATTTTTTGTAGGCGGGGGGAGGAGGAGGAGGGATAAGATCCGTGGGTGAAGCTGAACCACTAGTCATGAACACGGGCCAGGGCCTAAGCCGTTCCTTGCCACTCCGTGTCGTAAATGGCATATTGGCAACTTTACGTTTCTCCTCAGATGATTTTAAGTTTCTCTTTTTGCTACTTTTTCTTAACTTGGGCTTTTTGGATTTTACATGCCGGTACTACGAGATTGGGCATCGGACTTGGAAGACGACGTTGATGGCATTTCATCGTCTATGTCATGACTAGTGGCAGCAGCTTCAGCATTAGGAGGAAGTGGGTCTTGATCTTTCCCTACTTTATCCCCCAAATTTTTGGTCTCCATTATATGTAGCACAAGATACTGCAGAATGTGTGAACTTGGTAATATTGCAGTACCAATGGACTTATACTGCTGGATTGGTTTTGCAAATTTGGTTATAATTACTTTTTTTTTTAATTTTTTATTTTCATATTTTTTATAACTTTTTTTTTAGTTTTTAAAAACTTGGAAATAATGGGGAAATAACTATGCCCTTAGAAGCACAGAGCACAGGACACAGCACCACTGGACTGAACAGGACACAGCACAGGACCCAGCAGCACTACGGAACTCAGCAGGGCAGAGCACAGGACACAGCACCACTGGACTGATACTGCAGAATGTGAGAACTTTGTAATATTGCAGTACCACTGGACTTTTACTGCTGAATGTGTGAACTTGGTAATATTGCAGTACCAATGGGCTTATACTGCAGGATTGGTTGTGCAAATTTTGTGGTAATTAAAAAAAAATTAAATTAGTTTTTTTGTATTTTTTTAAATAACTTTTTTTTATTTTTTTAAACACAGGGGAATATTGGGGAAATAACTATGCCCTTAGAAGCACAGAGCACAGGACACAGCACCACTGGACTGAACAGGACACAGCACAGGACCCAGCAGCACCACTGACCTCAGAAGGACAGAGCACAGGACACAGCACCACTGGACTGAGCACAGCACAGCACAGCACAGCACAGCACTGAACTGAACAGCACGAGATATAGCAGGACAGAGGACCACCTAACACACCCTCCCTCTACCCTGATCAATGCCCGAGTGAAGATGGCGGCAACTAGCGGGGAATTTATAGGATCCGAGTATCGCGAGATCCGACAACGGGATTATGAGTCAGAGCCTCAGTTTCAGATTTGAATTTGGTGTGGAGGGACAGAAGATGCCGGAGCCGGTGCCCGTGAAGAGGGCGAAGATGTCCGGCAGCGCTGTGCCCCTGGAGGGGCTGAAGAGGTCCCCGATGGTGCCCAGCAGGAAGAAAGAAGAGAAGGAGAACTTACCCGTCCATCGATCCAGCGGCGGTGAGTATAACTTCTTTCTTGCAGGTCCTGTGCGCGGGGGAAGGATGAGCCAATCAGGGCTCATCTTTCCCCGCTGGCCAATCAGCGGCCGGATGCGCGAGCCAATCGCGGCTCGCGCCAGGCCATTCAAAAGATTGGCGCCGACGCGAGCCAATCAGCGCTCGCGCCGGCGGATGACGTCACGCCGGCGACTATATAAGTCGCCGGGTGGCGCCATTTTGCCAGAAGTCCGTCGGCGGAGAAGAGAGAGGACGTCTCTTCCAGACGTCCAGCAACTGAGCCAGCAGCAGCGGCGGCAGGGGGCCCTTGTAAGGGCCGTGAGCTACCCTGCCGCCAGAAGACTTCAAGCAAGCTGCCGGAGCGGAGATCGCCGGCGGGGAGCCCTTGTCAGGGCTGAGAGCGCCCCCGCCCCAGCTGCAACAGGAGACCCAGCGCCGAAGCGGAGAAGAGGCGCCGCCGGCTGGAGGGTCTGGAAGACCCGGAGAAAGAAACAGAAGACGGCGTGGCAAGTTGAGTATCCTGCGCAGAGCAGGTAAGTATACTCAACGATAAAGTCGGGCACTAGGCCCGTGGGCACAGTCGGGCACAAGGCCCGTGGCACGCTAAATTAGGGGCACAAGGCCCAGGGACCTGGGCACTAGGCCCCAACGAGTTAGTGGGCCAGTAGGCCATATATATATGATAAAGGGGACAAGCCCCTGTTAGTTAGTGAGGGGGACTCTGAGCCCCAGGTATACAAGGGCACAAGGCCCTTAGGTAGTTAGTGGCCTAGAGGCCATAGGAAGGCCAGAGGGCCTGGTTAGAGGCTGGTAGCCTGTAGGCTATTAAGGGCACAAGGCCCTCAGTCAGTTAGGGAGGCCACAGGCCTCAGGCAGGGGCTAGGACCCCTAGGTAGTAGGGCACAAGGCCCTAGTGAGTGGGCTCAGAGCCCTGAGGTAGAGAGGGGGCTGAGGCCCATGAAACAGAGCAGAAGGCTCTGGGTGTAGCTGGGCAGAGACCCATGGTGTGTAGGGCATAAGGCCCTGGTGGTGTGTGGTAGAGGCGTGAGAGCCTTGTGAGAGTAGGCGCGGTCCTGTGTGAGGTGAGCACACGTGGTTAGGAGGTACGGTCGAGCGTAGGCTCCTGTGGTGCTGTAGCAACCTGCTGGTTGGCTAGCAGCGGTGTGCTCGGGTAAGTAGCGGGCAAAGTACTGTAGACTGTATTTATTCTGTCTGTGTGGCGAGTGTAGTTTACATTACAGTATTTTGGTGTGTTATATAACTGTCCAGGGGCAAGACGTCAGGCCCCCATTAAAGGTAGGCTCTTGTTCCTGTGGTTTTCCTGTGCTAACCCGTGCTGTGGGGATAAGTGTAAGTAACAGCATACACATAGTCAGGGGAGAACACACGTAGTTTTCCTGTCCCTTAGGTCCCCGGGGTCACACTGGTACCCAAGGGGGGTGGCTGAGTGAGTTGGTGGCAGTACAGCACACCTTGAGGCAGTTCCAGGGGCGGCCGTGGTTCTGATCAAGGGTCCTCAAGGCCGGTTCCGTGCAGGTGGACCTGTGGTTCCGGACGTAGGGACACGTGTGAGATACCCGAGTACAGGCAGTCGGGCGGTTCAGTTCGATCGGCTGTTCCGTGCGGCAGTCGGCCCGCGGGTTAGTGTGCTGTTCTACTGAGCCTCAGCCGGGCTTAAAGAACCCGTACTTGGGGCCTGTGTGTGACTCCATAGCAAGAAGGCAGCTTCTTGGTACGACCTGGGTGAGGGGGTTAGGAACCGCCCTCCGGTTTAGGCTGTGAACACCGGCTGGTGTTCCCCGTAGCGTGTAACTGAGTAGTTCCGTTAGTGCACCACATTTAGTTAGTCATAGCGTTTGACTTAGTTGCGTTGCCGACCATTAGAACGTTGTTAGGGTCGGGTCGCCGTTGTAGTCAGTTCAGTTTTGTGGGTGCCATCTTAGTCTCACGGAGAGAGAAGAGGGAGGCTGTGTGTTCTTGTCATCCGCAGGAGTCGGGAAGGTGCAGGAGAACCGGATCGGAAGTGGGAGTGTCCCGGTGAGTATCACGCTCGATTCCCCCTTTCGGTTAGGCCCTCACCGGCAGGTGTGTGAGGTACTTGAGGCGGGATTAGTCCTCGGATTAGTCTTGGCCTTCAGTGCCTGTAGTCCCCCGCGTCTTGGCAAGAACAAAGTGAGGAGGCGGCAAGGAGCTTGGGCTGACTGTGCCCTTGTTCTTTGCCGTAGTCTCGGACAGCCCTTACCTGGTAGGCACGGCCGTAATCCCTGTCTCTATCTTAGAGGGACGTGATTGGAGGTGACTGCGGCTGCGGATCTGCTGGGATTAGATCGCAGCTGGGAAATCGGAAGCGGACTGGAGGTGACCATCGTTTACAAGGTGAGTTCTTTTCTGTTGCGTCTGTCCCTGTCTTTCCCCGCAGGGGGCGTTACATTTTGGCGTAGTCGGCAGGATCAACGATGGCTCATCGGGGGATCATTCCGCTGTACGAGGGATACAGCTGTGTCATCTCTCGTGACGAAGTGGCAGCGTTCACGAAGCAAATCCTGGAACGTTGTGAGACAAGGAAGAAGAAGAACAGAGGTACTAAACGGCAACAGGTGGAAGAAATGCTGTGCTGGAAGTGTGGGTTGCCTGGACACTTCGCATACCAGTGCCCAGTTGCCGAGGAGCTCTTTGGTGAATGGGAGGACGAAGAAGTCTCCGATGAATGGGAAGACGTAGAAGTCTTCGAGTGGAAGGACGAGGAAGCCTTCCATCCATGGTCTCAAGAGAAGTCGGAATCTGGAGGGAAGGATCGGCAGAGCCTGCTGACTGTTGGATCGCAGGTGATCGTCCCGTCCAAGCAAGATTCGCGACAGGAATACCCGCGTCAGCCGGATGCTGGAGCCGGGGTATTGGAGACGTCGGATACGTCAGACGACTTGTCCGTGGCTGTGGAAGAGTTGGTCCCTGAGGACGAAGGGAGAACTGAGCAGACCCTCCACGGGGCAACGTTGTGTCCGGAGACATGTGAAGATGTCTGCCCGGTGGTACCTGAGAGGGTGGAAGCCATCAGTACCCCGGAAGAGAGAGCTGCTGAAGAAGTACTGCCTGACGAAGACTGTACTTTAGAGAGCGCAGCTGGAGAGTGGTGGATGTTGTCACCTTCTGAAGAAGATTCCCGCACAACCGAGGAGGTATCGGATGGATGGGAGGTTCCGGCATGCGCCGAGGAAGACACTCCCTGGATACCGACTTCGGGCGAGGAAGTTGCCAGGATGGTGTGGATCCTGCGCGAGAGGGCTTTACCGCGAAGGACCCGGTGGACGCAAGTCAGGGATGCCGGTAAGCGACCCTTGGAGGTGGACGTAGAGGAGAAGACGTTGATTGTGGGGACCACAATGGAAAAAGGCGGCGGAAATGTGGAGGGACAGAAGATGCCGGAGCCGGTGCCCGTGAAGAGGGCGAAGATGTCCGGCAGCGCTGTGCCCCTGGAGGGGCTGAAGAGGTCCCCGATGGTGCCCAGCAGGAAGAAAGAAGAGAAGGAGAACTTACCCGTCCATCGATCCAGCGGCGGTGAGTATAACTTCTTTCTTGCAGGTCCTGTGCGCGGGGGAAGGATGAGCCAATCAGGGCTCATCTTTCCCCGCTGGCCAATCAGCGGCCGGATGCGCGAGCCAATCGCGGCTCGCGCCCGGCCATTCAAAAGATTGGCGCCGACGCGAGCCAATCAGCGCTCGCGCCGGCGGATGACGTCACGCCGGCGACTATATAAGTCGCCGGGTGGCGCCATTTTGCCAGAAGTCCGTCGGCGGAGAAGAGAGAGGACGTCTCTTCCAGACGTCCAGCAACTGAGCCAGCAGCAGCGGCGGCAGGGGGCCCTTGTAAGGGCCGTGAGCTACCCTGCCGCCAGAAGACTTCAAGCAAGCTGCCGGAGCGGAGATCGCCGGCGGGGAGCCCTTGTCAGGGCTGAGAGCGCCCCCGCCCCAGCTGCAACAGGAGACCCAGCGCCGAAGCGGAGAAGAGGCGCCGCCGGCTGGAGGGTCTGGAAGACCCGGAGAAAGAAACAGAAGACGGCGTGGCAAGTTGAGTATCCTGCGCAGAGCAGGTAAGTATACTCAACGATAAAGTCGGGCACTAGGCCCGTGGGCACAGTCGGGCACAAGGCCCGTGGCACGCTAAATTAGGGGCACAAGGCCCAGGGACCTGGGCACTAGGCCCCAACGAGTTAGTGGGCCAGTAGGCCATATATATATGATAAAGGGGACAAGCCCCTGTTAGTTAGTGAGGGGGACTCTGAGCCCCAGGTATACAAGGGCACAAGGCCCTTAGGTAGTTAGTGGCCTAGAGGCCATAGGAAGGCCAGAGGGCCTGGTTAGAGGCTGGTAGCCTGTAGGCTATTAAGGGCACAAGGCCCTCAGTCAGTTAGGGAGGCCACAGGCCTCAGGCAGGGGCTAGGACCCCTAGGTAGTAGGGCACAAGGCCCTAGTGAGTGGGCTCAGAGCCCTGAGGTAGAGAGGGGGCTGAGGCCCATGAAACAGAGCAGAAGGCTCTGGGTGTTGTTGGGCAGAGACCCATGGTGTGTAGGGCATAAGGCCCTGGTGGTGTGTGGTAGAGGCGTGAGAGCCTTGTGAGAGTAGGCGCGGTCCTGTGTGAGGTGAGCACACGTGGTTAGGAGGTACGGTCAAGCGTAGGCTCCTGTGGTGCTGTAGCAACCTGCTGGTTGGCTAGCAGCGGTGTGCTCGGGTAAGTAGCGGGCAAAGTACTGTAGACTGTATTTATTCTGTCTGTGTGGCGAGTGTAGTTTACATTACAGTATTTTGGTGTGTTATATAACTGTCCAGGGGCAAGACGTCAGGCCCCCATTAAAGGTAGGCTCTTGTTCCTGTGGTTTTCCTGTGCTAACCCGTGCTGTGGGGATAAGTGTAAGTAACAGCATACACATAGTCAGGGGAGAACACACGTAGTTTTCCTGTCCCTTAGGTCCCCGGGGTCACACTGGTACCCAAGGGGGGTGGCTGAGTGAGTTGGTGGCAGTACAGCACACCTTGAGGCAGTTCCAGGGGCGGCCGTGGTTCTGATCAAGGGTCCTCAAGGCCGGTTCCGTGCAGGTGGACCTGTGGTTCCGGACGTAGGGACACGTGTGAGATACCCGAGTACAGGCAGTCGGGCGGTTCAGTTCGATCGGCTGTTCCGTGCGGCAGTCGGCCCGCGGGTTAGTGTGCTGTTCTACTGAGCCTCAGCCGGGCTTAAAGAACCCGTACTTGGGGCCTGTGTGTGACTCCATAGCAAGAAGGCAGCTTCTTGGTACGACCTGGGTGAGGGGGTTAGGAACCGCCCTCCGGTTTAGGCTGTGAACACCGGCTGGTGTTCCCCGTAGCGTGTAACTGAGTAGTTCCGTTAGTGCACCACATTTAGTTAGTCATAGTGTTTGACTTAGTTGCGTTGCCGACCATTAGAACGTTGTTAGGGTCGGGTCGCCGTTGTAGTCAGTTCAGTTTTGTGGGTGCCATCTTAGTCTCACGGAGAGAGAAGAGGGAGGCTGTGTGTTCTTGTCATCCGCAGGAGTCGGGAAGGTGCAGGAGAACCGGATCGGAAGTGGGAGTGTCCCGGTGAGTATCACGCTCGATTCCCCCTTTCGGTTAGGCCCTCACCGGCAGGTGTGTGAGGTACTTGAGGCGGGATTAGTCTTCGGATTAGTCTTGGCCTTCAGTGCCTGTAGTCCCCCGCGTCTTGGCAAGAGCAAAGTGAGGAGGCGGCAAGGAGCTTGGGCTGACTGTGCCCTTGTTCTTTGCCGTAGTCTCGGACAGCCCTTACCTGGTAGGCACGGCCGTAATCCCTGTCTCTATCTTAGAGGGACATGATTGGAGGTGACTGCGGCTGCGGATCTGCTGGGATTAGATCGCAGCTGGGAAATCGGAAGCGGACTGGAGGTGACCATCGTTTACAAGGTGAGTTCTTTTCTGTTGCGTCTGTCCCTGTCTTTCCCCGCAGGGGGCGTTACATTGGCGCCAATACCCGAATCTGTCTCGGATCCGATTCGGATCGGCAACGTTCGGGTGGGCTCGGATTTCATAAATCCGAGTGCGCTCATCTCTAATTTAAACTTATCTTCTCTCTGTGTATCATATGTCTCCTTTGTTACCTTTTTCTTTCCAAGTATAGTCTGTCTTTCTAAGGAATCAACTTTGATACCTAACTTATCTAGTTGTTCCTTGTGAGTTACTAACCATTCGCACCTCTAAAGAAACCTAATATGTACACATCCAAATCAGTTCAGTTCATGTGGTGAGCTAAACTGGGAGAAAAAAAAAATCAAAAGCAGTATTAAATCAAGTGAAACTAATATTTCCTATTTCAATCAAACTTATTCCCTTTCCAGAGAAATTCACAACTAAAATATGTTGTCTCTTAGATTTGTCATACTGAAATTTGTCTTCAAATTCATATACTGGCTCCCCATGTTCTCAAGAATCCAATTCAAATGACTCACCCTTACTTACAAAGACCCCAACAATACCACCCTTCATACAACTCAAACTCATCCCAAAATACACTCCCTCATGAACCCTAATTCTAACCTCTGCCTTTCCTCGTCACTCCCGCCTACAAGACTTCTCCCATGATGCTACCCATTATAGAATTTCCTCTCACGCCCAATCAAACTCTCTCACAGCCTTCAAATTTTTAAACACTCTCTGAAACTCAACTCTTTATCAGAGCTTGCTCTATTCCCACCTATACTATTTACACTGGTACACCCTCACAACTGTCACAATCTCCACTCTGAGCCACACTCCTTCCTCTTTTCTCAGCTGTGCTCCTACCCTTTGTTTTAATTTCTCTATTTATTTTATCTAACTTATTAGTATATGCCTGGTAGGTTAATTGGCTTCTGATAAAAAGGATCCTAGTGTGTGTGTCTGTGTGCTTGCATGTGTATATCTGAGTGTAGTAAAGAATTTAGATTGTAAGCTCCAATGGTGCAGGGACTGATCTGCCACTGAGGGACTAATAGACAACAGAGACAGAGAGAGAGAGCAACTGTGTGACACAAGAATAGGAACAGCTTGAGATATGCATAATTGCTATAAATACTGTGGTCACGTTTGGAGAGATTTGAGAGGTCTGTGTATTTCAAACACTGAAAGGTAACAAAGTAATCCATAAAGTAAGAGTGGTGAATTGTCGTGTGAGCTGAGAGGACTGCAGCCAAAAGGAAAGTGATTATAGCGCAGCTCTCTGTTGCAACTTACCACAACTTAGAGACTGAGAAAAAGGGGCTTGATCTATTAATATTTACTAAGTTTATTGTTTACAAGCCAACACCACTGATTACATCATTGGAAGCTAATCCCATCACTCCACTCCTCAAATGGGACTGAGATTTTCCAGTAATGTGCTATACTATCTGCAATTCATGTTAGAGCCTATTTGTGACCTCCACATTACCACCTGCATCTATAAGTATCCAAGGTTACATCCATTATATGTGCACCAGCGTTGCCACAAAGACTTTTTTCTTGTTACATAAAATGTTCAATTTGTTTAGTTAACTGCTGTTTGTGAGTTGCATGCAATGAGTGTGATTCATCAGAAAAGTTATCCATACACTGTTACTATTATTGCTTTACAATTGCCCATTCAAGGCTTGTTTGTTATAATTTGTAGTCAGTCCTTTACAATTTATCCCTTTTCCCCCCATTCACCAAGCCACTTAGTTATCACTTTGCCTTATGGCAAGGTGCTCCATCATGCTGGAAAAAGTATTGTTTGCCACCATACTGTTCTTGGATGGTTGGGAGAAGTTGCTCTTGGAGGATGTTTTGGTACCATTTTTTATTCATGACTGCGTTCTTAGGAAAGATTGTGAGTGAACCCTCTCCCTTGGCTAAGTGTTAGGAACCCCCCTAGCCAATACAGCACAACCCGGAATCTACTCTGCCAGTCAGGTGTTCACAGGAGCCCCTAGTGGTGGGGACAGACTGGGCCGCAGACTGACAGAGGGTCGTGAAGTGCGTACCGGCTGGGGAGAACCCAGGAAAGCGGGGCGAAGTCCAGGCAAGGGTCGAGGGCCGGCAGCAGACAACGAATCCAATAGACAAGCCAAGGTCAAGGGTCACGAGCAAACAGGAAGGTCGGTAAACACGCCAGAGGTCGGGGTCACAAGAAACACAGGCAGGGTCCAAATCCAGGCAAGAGGTCATACACGGGCAATCCAACAGAATATTTAAAGGGCAGGAGCAAGGAGCAAAGCAGGTCAGCAGACTGGAAACAGAAGCTATAACCGGCAGTGAGGCTCTGATCTCACTGCCTTAAATAGTACTAAGAGCCAATCAGGACAGAGGAGGATAGGACTGACAATCAGCCTCAGGAGGCAGCTAATTAATTACTAGCTAGAACTAGCATAGGTAATAACATAACCAGGAAGCATATATAAAAATATAAGTGAACCAGTTTAAATCATATGAGAGCTCCCCCTGGTGTTGGAAGCTGTCCCTACACCCTCCTACATCTATGCCACAAGGATAATAACAGAGCACAGAAACTAAAACACACGCCCGGCTGCTAGTTCATGCCAGGATGCGGCGTACCGCCGCGGCTCGTGACACTAAGAAGCAACTCTATACATGAATGGTCTCAGGATGCATTACTGTTGGCATGACACAGGACTGATGGAAGCGCTCACCTTTCCCTCTCCGGACAAGCATTTTTCCAGATGCCCCAAACAATCTGAAAGGGGATTCATCAGAGAATATGACTTTACCTCAGTCCCAAGCAGTCCAATCCCTGTACCTTTTGCAGAATATTAGTCTGTCCCTGCTGTTTTTCCTGGAGAGAAGTGGCTTCTTTGCTGGCCTTTTTGACAGCAGGCCATCCTCCAAAAGTCTTTGCCTCACTGAGCATGCAGATGCACTCACACCTGCCTGCTGCCATTCTTGAGCAAGCTCTGCACTGGTGGTGCCCTGATCCCACAGCGGAATCAACTTTAGGACACGGCCCTGGCACTTGCTGATCGTTCTTGGGTGCCCTGAATCCTTCTTCACAACTATTGAACCTCTCTTCTTGAAGTTATTGATGATCTGATAAATGGTTGATTTAGGTGCAATCTTACTAGCAGCATTATCCTTGCCTGTAAAGCCCTTCTTGTGCAAAGCAATGATGACTGCATGTGTTTCCTTGTAGGTAACCATGGTTAACAGAGGAAGAACAATGATTTCAAGCACCACCCTCATTTAAAAGCTTCCAGTCTGTTATTCTAACTCAATCAGCATGACAGAGTGATCTCCAGCCTTGTTCTCATCAACACTCTCACCTGTGTTAACAAAAGAATCACTGACCTGATGTCAGCTGGTCCTTTTGTGGCAGGGCTGAAATGCAGTGGAAATGTTGTTTTTGGGATAAAGTTCATTGTCATGGTAAAAGGGTCTTTGAAATTAATTGCATTTCATCTGATCACTCATCTTGACATTCTGGAGTATATGCAAAGTGACATCATAAACACTGAGGCAGCAGACTTTGTGAAAAATAATATTTGTGTCAGTCTCAAAACTTTTGGCCATGACTGTATGTCTCCTCTCCCTTTTGGGTGATTTGAATAGGTAACTAGGCCTGTCCAGTACTGCAACAGAAGCAGAAGTTTCCTACTCAGGAAATTAATCTGAATGTGTCCGAAAGTGCAAGGATACAGTAAGTCCTACAGATACATATATAAAAGGCACCAGAAAGAGGAATATAAGGCAGATAACAGCACATCCATAGTTAGACATTAAGTACATTGGTAGAAGGGCCACCTAACCATCTTTGCCAGAGCTTCTAGAACTTCTGCAGGCATGCTACTTTATAAAAAAAATAATTGATCAAAACAACAATACCTTAATTCCTTATTACTTATTTGTTAAATGAAGTTTATACTATATGGAGAAGCTTGGAAACTTACTTTTGCTACTGCTTTATTTAATCACTGATACAATAAAATAAAATAAATCTAATACTGAAATAATTAATAAGTTCCAGTGGAGAGGGGCAGCCTGGGAGAATTCTTGGATTCTTCAGTTTAAATATACTGGTTATGTGAAAAAAGAGACTGAACATTTATAGTGTCATTATTTAGATTTTTTTCTATGACCACTTTCTTCAGTGAATGATCATTTTCTTTTTTAAATGTATTATGAGTTGTATTTAATCATATTGTTTTATATGTGTTATTATTGAGTGAAATATATTTGTGGGCTCCATTTACTGGTTTTGAATTTCAATATATTTTATAAAAAAATTTCCCAAAACTCAATCATTTCATGAACTTGAATATTGTCTAATATATTAGTTTAACACAGAGAGAGATGGTCTAATTCCTCTAGATGTATCAAAATAAATTATTCTAACAAAAAAGAAATTGTTAATGCTCAAATGATGATCTGTGCGAAAAAAAAGATGTAGAAATTCAATAAAAGATTAGTAGGACCTGCATCATCCATCATCCATTGTGGATATTATAATGTCAAGATCGAAATATTCCAGAATTAGGAAAAGCCCCTGACATAATATGATGAAATGTCATGATTTTCAGAAAGCTGTAAACCTTTCTGGTCAGTTATTATGATTTTTTATGTTATATTTCTATTGGAAAACCTTATGGATTACAAGTATTCCCTGTGGACTGCGCCAGAACTTGTAGTGTTAGATGTATTTTAAAAATATTTTTTACAGAGGGGACCACAAGTGCAAACATGGCATACTGACACTTATTCTACAAGCACAAGCATGTTGTAACAATCATAAGCTGTAAGTTCTGATGCTGAAATGTCACAGTAGTTTATCACTAGTCTTTGCAAAAATGATCATGGTACTCAATGGCCAGGGTTTCCAGGAAGGATCAAATACTATTTAGCGGTAGCATGCTGCTTTCTAGGTGATCACATGTTAAAATAAATATTGTGTGTTAAAATAAATAATTTTTTTCTCCCTTCTGACAAGGAAATTGTAAATTGTCAAGTCACCCATAGGATAGTAAGACAAAAATACTAGATATGTTTTGTTAGTATACTTTTTATTTACATAAGAATCTCTTTAAATAATACACATTGGGCATGCATTAATGAATTAAAAGGAATTCTATCAAAAGAATGAAAGAAAAGACAATGAATAAAACAATGAATTAATAGTGAAATATTATTTATAGACTATTTTTTTTAAACTCAGCAGTTCCCCTTACATGAAACAAAATGTATTATTCAAAGAGGAGCATTTCCATCAAATATTAATTAATTATAGGTAGCTTATTACATACATTGGAACTGCTTATTTAATTCCCTCTCTCTTGTCTTAGTTCAAATGGCCCAACTAAGGCACTAATTTGCTCATGAGGGGTTGCTGAAGCCCTTTTTCGTCTTGTGATGCATCCCTGATAGCAGCGTGAGTTGTAGCTATATTTTGGGCATACAGTTAGTTTGCACTGCAAATAGACCCTGGAAAATCTCTGGACAAAACCAAAAGCACGAAAACCAAATCGAGCCTGGTTTGACTGGTATGTTTGGTAGGTCACGTAGGTGGAGTCTCTGACGCATCTAGAAAAGCAAAAGAAAACAGGTGAATTATTAAACTTAATCTTAATATGTACAGTATATAAAATATGAAAGCAAAAACAGACACGAATATTTGATTTTGTTTAAACGACAAATGTGCAAGTGTTAATTAAAATTGGGGAATAGTAGAAATGAATCTATTTTCTCACTGAGATTTTGCTAAAATTGGTACCATTCACATTGTGATTAGAATATATAACAATAATTGGTCAATCATTTTGCACAATTCACTGATAAAGATGTTTGTGTTTTGGCATGGGGAAAATGTGCACTAGTGACTGCAAATTTGCACAGTAATAATTTCAATGTGTTACCACAGTATAATGCTGAAGATATTACATTGAACTGTAATCTATTTTTGTATTGAGATAAAATTACATAACTTACCCATTGCGTATTAAGTCATAAGTCTGTGTCACAAAATCATAAGGATCAGGAGAGGCCACACATGTATCCACAAACAAGGCGAGATTGGTGTCAGATGAATGTAGTGTAGCCTGTAGGTACAAGTTCTGATTCAGCTGCACATAGTATGGAGATTGGTAGATGGGATAGTTGAAGTTTGGAGACTGGTAGAAGTACAATGACGCAGAATACAGTCCATATTGGGTCAGATTTTGGTTTATGACATCATCTGCATGGTACATAATTTGCACCATGGAATTTTGGAACATCTGACAGCGGAGGTTCAAGTTGAGTTTTTTGCTGCGATCAATCACTTTACCAATATGGTAGCCGTGCACTGTATTTGAATAGCTGATAGTGTCTCTCTCACCCTATTGATGGAAAGCAGAATTAGAACAAACTTTTAATTGTTAAAGAGCAGATACTGGAAAATACTATGAAATTAAACATTGTTTCTTAAGTAGTTTAAAAACTTTCACCTTGATAATTTATTCACAAGTGATAGAATGCAGGCCAGTAACTAGTATGGTGCACCATGTGCCATCACCCAGGGGGCAAAGCTGAAGGGGGCTCAGATGTGACAATGATAGTCAGAGCAGGTCTGAGCCACTCCTTACTCACATCATCATGGTGTCCTGGGCACCAAAATACAGGGGTGGTCATTCGGAGCTAACTGTAATTTTTCTCACTATTTTTTCTCCCTTACACTGGCTCCCTTTCCTCTACAGAATCCTTTTCAAACTGCTCAGCCTCACCTACAAGGCCCTCTCCCACCAACTGCCCCATATATCTCCATCCTCCTCTCCATTCACACTCCATCCCATTCCCTGCGATCAACCACTGACTGTTACCTCTCCTCCACTCTGATCACCTCATCCCACTCAAGAATCCAGAACTGCCCAGCTCCACTAGAACAAACTCCACGCTCCATCCAACTGTCCCCTAATTTGTTCAACTTCAAACGGGCACTTAAAGCTCATCTGTTCCTCAAAGCCTAACACTATGTCTGCCTAAGTGGTTGTGTATTGGGAGGCACTGTGGTTGTTAGATAGTTGTGATATACATATAGTAATAGTGTTATGAGAACTGTGGTTTATATCTGGAGGATTATATACTATATATGTGAACGATGTGGTATGTGGAATGCGTATGATCTTTGAAATACTATGTTAGTGAAACAAAATGGCTAGAATGTGATATCATGGAGCTTCTATGGTATATTGAATGGATCGAATGGAAGGTAGTATAGTGTTGTGAAACTTTATTGTGTAATGGAATTTGTTCAGTTTATTTTTAGCTTATGTTTATGGGTATGGCTGAGATTAGAGAGTTTGAATAGAAAGTAGTTTGTTTTGATTAGAATAATTTGAAGTTTCTGTGATATATAAACAGAAGTATGTTTCGTTAGAGATTTAAAATGGAAAGCAACCTGAGTGTGTCTTCCACACAGCATCCGTCCCTTTCTACACACACACACACACACACACACACACACACACACACACACACAATGCAAGAGTTCATACATTCTACATACACAAATTTCACAATAGGTTGAACTGATTCAGACATAAGCTGACCCCACACAATCGAAACTGGTAAAAATGCACACTTACATAAAATAGTTGAGAGACACACACAAACACAAACACACAATAGCAAAGATTTCTAAAACAGTCAATGATTGTAAAGTTTTGCATTAACTTCTCTGTTATACCATCTATGCTAATAAAGTAAAAGAAACCTGTTGAGTTTGTATGATATACTCTGTTTACTGTTTTATATTATATATGAGTGTTACAATTAGAATGTAATTAAGAATACAAAACATTTTAAATTAAAATACATCTTGTGTGCAGGCTTTCTTGTAAATATAAGCATAAATAATGGAATAGTCAATTTAGGCCAAGTAAGTTACTATTGTTCCACATATTTTTTAAACATTGGCTCAAAGCAACAAATATTTGCAAATACATTTTAAGTGAGACCATATGAGTTGCACTGTTTTTACTACGTGTAATTTTCGAATTGCCAATGCATAGGTGGGAATCAAATGGGTTTATGTTTGTAGGATATACTTATCTCACCTGTCTGGCTGTGCCACATTGATCATATGGGATGTGAAAACTTAGCCAGTTTCCAAAACTCTGAGGGCGACATAGTGGATCATTCAGAAAAATGTCATATGCTGAATATCCTAAAGACTGTAAATACCAAACTGATATCTGAGCTTCCATATAGTTGGATGTACATGAGAGAGTTACTGTAAAAAGGAGAGATAACACACATTAACAATTTAAAGCAATCATATTATATATATATATACACATTGTTAACTATATATTTAGCATTATTGTCTAATTTAGAGGTGCACATCTCACAAAATATGTGTTTTGAGTCTCAATTATCAGATATGCACTGATGCTAATGTATGCTTTTAGGGACCCAGAAAACTAACAATTGTTTTCCTAGATCACTGACACACTTATATTTGATGTCCCAATTAAAGAAGTCAGCAATGCCTCTCACTTTTCCACCTCACAATTATCAGCATTGGAGCTAGCAAAGCAGTTGCTTGTTAGAAATTAGTGTTTTTACATCATAAAATATTTGGCTTTATAATTACCACTCTGATTATTTTGGGCAATAGAGACATAGTTGGCTTGAAATCCACGGACAAAGTTGCTGTTGCTTCCTCTGCTGGTGTAGACAACACTTAGACTGTTAGATGAGGAGGTAAAATTGTGACTCCCTGCCCCACAAAACCTTCCTAATAATGGGGAACCAGACGGTGTCCCATCATATACCGACACAGATCCAGATGAACAATAAGCTGAGTTTTCAAGTCTGTTGGGATATGTGATAAATAAGCACATGAGAAGGTAAAGCAAGAATTAAACAAGATGGTAGGAAGAAATAATCTAACCTATAATTTATAACTAATTTACAAATGTTTGAATTTCACATATACAATATCTAAAATTCAAGTTGCTTTATGTAAAGCAACTGGTAGAATATCATTACATGTAGGCAAAAGTTTAAGGAACTTATGAAAAATTGCTCTACTGGACATAATGGTCCAATATTTGAGAGTCATTTTTTTTATACATCAGTAAACAACCCCATAAACACTGTGGGCCTCATTTAGAGTTGAATGCAATTTACTCTTAAATCGTAAATGTAAATTGCATCCCCCAATTTACACAGATCTTTAGATCCTTGCGACTTAGAATACTGTGCAAATTGCACAAACACACCTCCTTATCTGCCTTATGGGCCGGCGTGCAAGTATATTATCATGCACAGCACCCTGTAAAGCAGATAATTAATTGTTCTTTTCCTCCCAAACAGCACAAGGGTTGGTTATGCTGTCTGGGAGAGGGTGCACACCTCTTTTTTAAGTGTATTTTTTTTTACTTTGTTTTTTATTACAGCAAGGTCTCTTGCACCAACTGAAAGCACTTGCAAAAGATACGTCTCCTAGAGACCTATTTGCGGTTGCTTTCAACTCAAAATAGCATGTAATGAGCGTGAACACACCTTTACATTGCTAGACTCGCCCACTACCTCCCCCATTCCACCTCTCTAGGCACAGAGAGGTGCAGTGGGGAGATCTGTCTCAGTCGGAGTGCAAACTGAGACGGATCTTTGGCCAAAAGTCTGATCAGAAGGACTTGCGTCTGACTCTAAATCAGGCCCTGTAATGGCAAATTAAGCAATTTTAGAATTAAGTAATTGAAAATACAGTTATATAGGGACCACAATCTTACTATGTGTAAAGTAGTTTGCAGAATGTCTAGCCTGTCTTCCCACTCGCTGTATCATTACACTGCTTTAGCAGCCACATGTAATGACATATGAACATCCCAGTTGCAATGATCAAAAACAATATCATGATATACAAAAGTCACAGTGGCAATAGTAACCCTGCTGGGACTTTCACATGTCAGGCTTCCCTTTGGTCATAAGGTAGACAACTCAACTTATGCATTAGGTTTATTTTCTCTTTAAAATAGTTCAGCTGATATCCACTGCCAATATGTACACGGCGAGCAGATTGTGCTAAAGCAGGGTTTCCCAAACCAAGTCCTCAGGGCTCCCTAACAGTGCAGGTTTTCCATATCTCCTTGCTAGAGCACAGGTGTATTCATTACTGACTGGCACATTGTAACAGATCCACAGGTGGTACTAATTATGTCACATGTGATCCAGAAAACCTGCACTGCTGAGGAGCCCTGAGGACTGGGTTTGGGAAACCCTGTGCTAAAGGGATTCCTTCCATATTTTCTAGTCATTGTGAAATTCACAAAATACATTTCAATTGTTACTTACGCAACATCACTAAAGTGGATCTGGATAATGCTATTTCTGGTTTGAATATGCCAAATACAATCTGCAGGATTGTGAGAAAAAGGGAAAGCTGGGCTCTCAATGACTCCCCAAGGATTAGCCAGGATCCCACCACAGTTAACTGCAAGAAGAACACATTAAAGTGAAATCTTTATTAATTCCCATAGAGTGAAAAATAAATTAACTTTTAAAAAAATTAACTATGAACATTTTTTGTTTAGTGTTAAACACTGCTGTGTTATATAGGACAATGTCAGAACAAAGAAAAATGTACACCTGTTTTATATATTTTCCTTTTCTGTACATTGAACATCTTTAAAGACATTATTAGAAGACTTTTAGATTTTTAGACCTCCGATAACATATTTGAAGGAAAAACTGTGGGGACTTTGAATAATTTCCAAGAAATTGATTTCAAATTAACACCTATGTTTCAAAATATAACTCTAAATATTTATGACCTACCTGGAGTGGTGACATTTCTGTCCACTGATGAGTATACAGCCTTGAATCCACTGCCCCGTACACTTCCATCAGTTTGGAAAACAACACCCATCACATTAGAGGTAGACATAAATGTATAGTTGACAGGAGTACAGATTTTCCCTAGCTGTGGGGAGTTGAGTGGCAGACCATCGTATATTATCACAGAGTCATAGCTGCAAGAACTGGAAATCTCCAGGCTGTTTTGATAAAAAAAAAAAAATATTAGATCAACAGTATTAAGATCACTACACAATCTTGATAGCATATATATATGTCTTAGTTCTGAGCATTATCAAAAGTGCTACTGTTGTAAAAATGTATCGGTTATCATGAATGATTAAATCTAATATTGGGCCTATTGTTCTATTTTAGGTAAATATCATTTGTAATGGTTCAAATAAAAAATTCAGATTTCTAAACTTCCCTTTACAATGCAGCGCCGCTTTAAATTTAATCACTGAAGACGCTGAACACGCCGGAGTTGAAGAATCCGGACATTAATACATTTACCCCCCGGAGTCTAATTGATGTGATGATACCATTGACTGTCTGCAGTTTAAATAGCAGAAAGACATGTACCGGATTATACGTCCAAAGAAAGTGCTATGAACGGCACTGAAATGGATTAAAGAGAAAGCTTGAAATTTCATGTACAGACATTGTGACTAAATCTGAATTGTTTCAAGCAAAATATTTTGTTGCAGGAGTGGTGAGAACCAATACACAATGGTCATAAGAATCTAAATACATTGATGATAATTTTCTAAGTAACAAATATTTTCTTACTGCATCTTAAAACCAGGTGAACTATGCAAGTTCCACTCTATACATCTCCCATTGAATCCTACTAATGCACATAAAACTTTTTCTTTCTGGAATTTAGATTTCTATCTGTGGTATTGCCATGTTTTCATCTACTCTCAGTGGCAGAAGCCGTCCTACTATAGTACTTGCTTTTAGACATGATTATGTATGTGCTGTTATAAGAAACATAACTTAAAATCCTTTATGATCATTTATTTTTAGTGGTAATATTATTAAATTGTGTTTATTACTTATTATTTAATTTAATATTAAATTGTGTTTAGAGACATATGCACTATTTATGTTTTAATTTAAAAAGTTCATTTACAGGCACAGCTTATTTTCTACTCCTTACAATGTCTACATGAGATAAGCACAACCTCTTGAGCAGCTGCTATTAATTTACCTTATTCTAGATGTTTTAAATTAGGCACCTTGGTTTCTTTTGGTATTTTGTGGATAACTTTTAAGGCTGGGTACACACTACTGTGTTTTCAGACAATTATTGGGCCAATCATACTATAATTGACCGCTTGGCCCGATATCACATTAGTGTGTACACTGCAACAATGAACAATTATCAATCCAAACCCCATCATAGATTTCTAAACTGAACTAAAAATCTCGTTCAACGATGGAACAATTCTAATTCTGCTTTGTGTATGCACTCACGACCGGCAGTGTCCACAGATCTCTATGTCTATGAGGTGTGAATAGTCATGATCTTTTCAGCTGATGGTTATGATGAAGAGCACAGATCTGACGGTAAAACATGTAAAACTTCAATAGTGTGTACACAGGAATTGAAATGACGATCGTTAGAAATTTCCTGTAGTGTGTACCCAGTCTAAGGCTGAAACAGTTTAAACTAGTTGTGTGTACAAAGATTCTTTGGTCCTATTTGCAAAACATTAGAATAAACTTAATACAAAGTACATATGTAACATTTTTTATTTTGTAAAAAAACATCTTGTGAAGTAAATCTGATGGCTACAATAAACACATTAGTTAGAATAACATTAAGACTGGGGCAGTAGATAATTCCAAATTTCCAAAGCTATATGAACACTTACTCCATATATACAAAGGACAAATCCACAGTTTTTCCAGGAAAGACTCTGATTTCCCATATGCAGAAGGCATTATCAGGATAAAGTCCTGGAAACAGGGGGCTATAAAATACTCCTGATTGTTCAGTTAGAACTCCTCCACAGGTGTAGTTAGGTGCTAAAATATAAATAAAAATAGGTGAACTAATTTATGCTCAATTAGTTACAGTATAAAAAAATATATTAAAATGCAAATAAGTTACTCACTTGTTGTCAGCCAGTGGTTAGTGACATTGGGGTAAACTACATTTTGAAATATAAAAAAAATTAAGTGACTATAAGAATCTTGTTAAATGCAATATGGAGAAATGTAATCTAAACATTGAATGTGAACATAAATATAGCTCAGTGCTAGTACATAATAGAGAAATGGATGGAGTAGGAAGTATTCTATCACAATATCAGGAAATATTTAACTACCAATTATGCACAATCATATTAAAACAAAAAAATACATTATGAGCCTGATTTAGAGTTAGAAACAAAGATGCGCCTGAATATAGACACAAAAATATGTCTGGGTACATGCATATTCATGTATGTATTTTGAGTTGCACAGTTCTTAAGATGCAAGCACTGCAGGTTTCCTTGTTGTAGTGTGATTGGGTCAAGCCTGTGAGCCATGGTGCTGGTTATCACTTTAGCAGTGGGACACCAGTGGAAATCAGATGTAGACTGTAACATTGGTTAATGATTTTGGGGGGTGTTGCTTTTTTAAAGGTTAAAGTAAAATTTATATCTTTTTTTTAATAATGTAAAACTATGCTTGTCCTTCATCATCAATAAAACTTATCTTTACACTGCTATCAGGGAGGTTCTTAGAAATGCCTCTACAGAGGCATATTTAAAGATGCATCCAACTGTAAACAGGACTCCTCGTTAGGGGATGTACTTCACTTACATGTGCACACCCTTATTGTAGTGAATTTACAGGTGAAAGCCCCTGACTTACTCCACACTTGAGGCAATAATAGCATTAATTCCATTCTATGTACATAAGCTTCCAACACACCTATTTACAGCACATTTATCCTGGGTAAATAATTACACAGCACATCAATCCTGAACTGTCCCATAGCACATCTATTCTGGCAGCATAACTGGGCTTCAAAGCAAAATTTGGGGAGGGCCCAGCATTCCTAACCACCCCTCTGGTGGACCCTACACTGCTTATCTGAGTATGCACAGAGAAAAGCTGAGTGGTGACTAGGGCAGGGTAACCCAGTGTTGCCATGCACCCCTCACCTCCAGGCTCCGTAGCAGCCATAGTCCATGCCGTGGTGTTAGTTCTGCCACTGTATCTTGGGCAGTCATAGATTGAACATTTTTAATTAGGCATTATTGTGACTTATCTTTTTACACACTATGTAGTGGTGTTTTAAAAACTGTCATATTATTCCGTCATTTTAATTTTTCAAATGAATCACTTTGTCATGAGGTTAAACATGGTCAATATGCCTTATATTACCTGGAGGTTGTATAGTAGTATCTGGAAAGTAAAAATAAAAAAAATTAAACACATTTTCAATTAAGTAAAAAGTCACCCAAAACGTAGATTTGCAAATGTGCAATTGGGGGACCCAAGTAAGTGAAATATTATTTATATTTTTATAGTCTATAGAGCTGGAATGACAGTGGTCGAAACATTTTGCTCTGTGTGATGGTTTGAATTCAGGCCGAACAAAACTGATAAGGATATTCTACACAGAGAAATGTGCCAAAATCCTATACTCAGGTGCGGAATGCAGTGGATAGGGCAGCATGGTGGCTAAGTGGTTAGCACTTCTGAGTTCAATTCCCGTCCATGGCCTTATCTGTGTGGAGTTTGTATGTTCTCTCCGTGTTTGCGTGGAATTTAGACTGTAAGCTCCAATGGGGCAGGGACTGATGTGAGTGAGTTCTCTGTACAGCGCTGCGGATTTAGTGGCGCTATATAAATAATGATGATGATGATGATGATGAATAGTCCATGGGCCAGTTTTGCAAGCATTATTCATCAGACTTAAAACTTGTGATTTTGGAGTTTGAATAAAACATTGATGATGTCCTAAAATGGTGGATTGCTGATTGACTTTGTCTATTTAACACTTACATTATTTTCTCCTGTGTCATTATTAAAAGTGTGCATTGTTTTAAAACTGGAGGCTTAATGGAAAACCAATGTTGGGAACAGACCTGAGATATACATCTGTAGCTGCACAACCTATTGTATTCCTTTAATTTGACACTGTATGCATGAAAAATGATTTTAAGGCTTACTTGTAGATGTATCCGGGACTTGATTGTGAGAGTCTGAAAGGGGAAGTTTATAATGAGTTAAATTTATATACAAAATACAACAATTATTGATGCTAAAATGTAATGTATTTAGCTTGTTTGAAATTAATTGTAGATTTCAAACAATAAAACAATAAAAAATTATACATTTTACCTAATGCTCATATTGCTCTGCAACGTCATCAAGGTATCGCTTCCTACCTTAGGTGAATTATGTGAGCATGATTGGTATTTCTGGGTCATAATAATATAGCCAACCTCTACCTCATCACAGGGTTTAAAAGATATTTATCTCATCTTTAAAATAACATAATAAGTATTTTTTCACCTGGTTCATCTTAACTTTCTGGTGTAAATTTTGAAAAATTTTTTTTCTTTTTATCTTTACCATAGAATATTCTATTGATAATTCTTACTGCAGTATTGGCCAAACCTCAAAATCTAAACATTTGGCAGGCTTTACTCTTATGGCTAGTATCTGTTCATGCAACCCAAACTTTAATCAAACTCTGGATTTCAGCTGTAAACTGCATCAACTGATGACTGTTAAAAATATACTTTGGGGCCCATTCAGAGGAAGTCACATATACACCTTTGGCAAATGTAGGAAAAGATGCGCTCAAGAAAAGGTGTGTTTACATCCGTATGTAGATCTTATGATGCAAACAACTCAAAAAGAGTATTAATTAAACCAAGTATATCAATATGTGTTTGTACCTCTGACGGAAGCATAGGATACACAAGCTTTAGGCATCTGTGCAAATACTTAGTGCAGAAGTAGCATTACTCTATTTGTGCACAACCTAATAATAACATGTTTTAATACATTATTATGTTGTGAACAAATAGTTATTCAAGAGACACTAATGTCTTTATTATGATCTGAATATAATTTCTACATGATTACTTTTTTTTCTGCCAGCCTGTGCTTTTTTACATATGCTTTTTACTACAGTGTTTCTGATCCTCATGGCCGCTTATGTACATCTAAATTGGTCAAGTTAGCACAGGAAGGTAAGCAATCTGCTTACCTTCCTGTGAGTTCTGTCTTTCATCCTGGCTTTGGACATTGGTTACTTCTGGCTCTGACTACTGGCTTTGGATATCGGTGACTTCTGGCTCTGACTACTGGCTTTGGATATCGGTGACTTCTGGCTCTGACTACTGGCTTTGGACATTGGTTACTTCTGGCTCTGACTACTGGCTTTGGATATCGGTGACTTCTGGCTTTGACTACTGGCTTTAGATATTGGTAACTCCTGGCTCTGACTACTGCCTTTGTATGGACTACTCCTTCCTTGTAGTATGCTACAGCTAGTCTTACCTTCACTACTATGTGCCTTCTAGTGGTGTCTGGACTCACCTGCTACACACTGAGGGGCTTTGGTCCTGTCTCAAGAGTAACAGCTACCTTGTATAATACTGTGATACTGAACCCTGTTGGTTGGACTTGGCCCTTACACAATGGGATGTATTATCATTGTCTTAGTTGCATAACAGATTACTGTGCCATTCATCTTCTGTGGCAAGTGTTTCCTGCAATACTGAACCATTCAGTATTGTACGCTCCCTTAGATTGTACACTCCTCTGAGCAGGGCCATCTCTCCTCCTGTTTCCACCACTTCTAACTCTGCTCTCCAGCTACTTAGCCCTCCTCCTCGATGGTCCTCCACCCCACGTCCACTTTCGCTCCCTCCTCCCCCCTGGGGGTCTCCCTGTCTTCCGCGCCCACCTTCTTGGGCCCCGTCGTTTGCGGATCCTCCCTCCCCCTTCCCCGCCCTCTCTAGCTGTGCATTGAGCGTACTGAGTTGCTGTGTTTACTGTACTGTGCTGTCTCCCATTGTATTGTGATTTTGTTTGTCTCTGTACGGCGCTGCGGATGCCTTGTGGCGCCTTATAAATAAATATTAATAATAATAATAATAATAATTCACCATCTATGTCAGTAACTCATCTATACATTGTCATTTATTATTTGCTACAATTTTCCATTGTTTTCCTATTAGTAAGCTACAGTTCTGTCATCATTGTGCCAGATTATATCATATTGCCTTGCCTGTTTTCATACCTGCTAAGTTCCTATCCTGCTTTCATGATATCTGCATTGATTTTCTGTACATATTGAACTACTGCAATAAATCTACTGATTAGTTCACAACTGCCTAATTTTTCCTGCCTGCAACAACCGAGCAGTCCTATTAAAAAAATCACATTTATCATATATAAAACCAAATACAACACATCCAGACCTGTTTATCCCCTTAATAATGAGAATGGAATTGTTTTTCCTGTAGCAATACATATGGAAATGTAAATTTAGCAATGTGAACAGACATCTGCTAACTATTTTAATTAGGTGATCTAATATATCTGTGATGCTAATAAATGAAGTACTATCAGCTGGAGGCACAAAAGGAAACAGCCAATCAGAAGCAGCAAGATAGTCATCTTCATCATTGTGCATATTTGCACCAACTCTCTTGCACCCACAAGAAATATGCCTCCTGACAGGCGTATCTGTATCTATGTTGAATTGTAATTGTACTCGTCCTCCACTTGACTGCCCCTTTCATCCCCTGTACTTTTCCAGGTATAAGGAGTCAAAGTTATGCAAAAAATCTGATATGAAGGTGCACATACATAAATCTAATTCTAATGAGCCCCATAGAGTTGTGCTGCAATTATTTGAATATTTGGTACGTTCTTAATTCATTTAAACAGTAACTAATTTTGTATAGTGGGTTAAATTGGTGGACAGACAAATAAGGAATAGAAACACATAAGAAATCACCAACTCAGAACCTGACACAAAGGATGTATGTTGAACATATTCTTGTACAAAGTCTCAAAGTCCTAATGACTGTGAGATTATTTAAATTTAGGTAGAAGTTGTATAAAGAAAAATCAATAATGATTGCTTCTACTAGTGCTGCGATCACAGAAAACACCCTATGACAATCGGAGAACAGGAGAGAAATATTAATTGGAGCCTAAAAGAATGAAAGGGTTGAGGTTGGATAAATGTATTTTTACAAGAATCAATGATTGAAAATGGTTTTCATCACATTGTGCATACATATTTATCAATTATTAGTATATGTATTAATATATGTACATGTATGTATTATATTAGTACTAAAATATTCTGAATAGTGACATACCTGAACAGATGACACCTGCATCTTCCTGGTGCACACAATTATGAGAGCCCCATCCATTATGAGGACATTGGGACAGATATTGTTCATATCCAGAACAGTGCACGTCATCCAGAAGAATACTCCCAGTACCTTGCCCAAAATATGAATTATGTAGAGCTGAAACTCCATATCCACAATTCAGCTGCCTGCACACAACATGTGCATCATTGATATCCCAGCTATCATCACATACTGTTCCCCAGGCATTGTTATAGAAGATCTCCACACGTCCAGCACATCTGTCCAAGCCATTCACAAGTCGGATAGGGTTACTTGCTAAACGAAGTAAAAGGTTATAGGTTCATAGAGGATTGGAAATCTTATATTAAAGAGTACAACTAATACAATAATGTGTTCAGCTAGTCAAACAATATGATACTGTTGTGTTCATTTTATGCATGCAGTTGCTAGCACCATTTTAATTATCTTTAGGTAAAATTTAAACAAAAGTCACAAGCTATTTAGAAAATAAGCGTCTAATTATGTTTAGTTGATCCAGGACTTGGAAGTTATCCAGCTGTTGCATGTTTGAGTTTGTGATATATATAATGCCACCATATAAGCCACGAGTCATCTACATCTTGTCATGTAAATTGTGTGATAAATGTTTGTATTTTGACTGGATATTGTGGGGGGGGGGGGCGGAGCCAAGTGTTCACAACACCAGAATTTCCTCTGCCTGTAATTTTGCTTTTCTAGTTATATGCAGTATATTTAAAGAAAGTGACCTTTCAAGATCCATTGACTTAAACATAACATTTATATAATGTGCACAGAAAATTGCTAAACACTCTCCCATCACCATACATTTTCATATGCAAATAGCATGGCCACGTATAAGTAACTTGAATCAACACTTGATGCAGCATTAACTGAAAAGTTACCTTTGGAATTTAAGTGGACACTGAAAGTTGTTTATGTAAAAATGCTAATTTGCAATAACCCCTATCAGCCAACCAGCAATATCTGATTTGTAAGAGATTTGGCATATTATACTTAAGATTTTTTTTAGAAAATAACCTACATTGAACTAATCACCATAAACATATAACTTTACCATAACCACATGTCATTCCTAAATTTTAATTTAAAAGTGTAAAACTGAATTATATTACTAGTCAGATTTTGCTTTAGTATTAGGACTCCATATTTTTAATTAGGCCTGCAGCATCTATGTACTACCTGAATTGCAGCTGTTATACCTGGACAGTTTTCCTTGCCTGCAAGGGGTTAAGCCCTCATCATCTGATCAGGTTCATGTTCACCTGTGGCTGGCCTTTTAAAGACTGCCTTTTCCAACAGGCCGGTGCCAGTTCACTTGTATTTGCTACTGCTGGTATCTCTGTGACACTCCTGTTTGGATCATGACTTCTCACTGGCATTGACTCCTGCTTTATTCCATCGTCCTGTTCCATTTTTTTATGATCCAGACCCCGGCCACATTTGACCTTGCTCCTGTCTATTCCCTGACCCTCATTTATCTAATTCTCCTGTGAATTATCCATTGGTCATGGTATCCAGTTCTTGCCTGCAATATACCTAGCCAGCATTATTCATTACCTTTGTTCTTGTCTGCAATATGCCTAACTACCATTATTAAGTACTTTTCTTCCTGTCTGCAGTATATCCAGCATTATCAATTATTTTTGTTCCTGTCTATAATATATATCTTACCTGCATTATAAAGTACTCTTGTTCCTGTCTGCAATATATTTAACCTGCGTTACCAAGTGCTTTTGTTCCTTTCTGCAAATAGATTTTACCAGCATTACCAAGTGCCTTGTTGGTGTCTGCAGATATATCTTACCAGCTTTACCTGTTGTACCTTTGGACTTGTGATAGCTGAATTGCCATTGTCTGCATTTGGATATAACCTATGTGACTGGTGTTCTTAGTAAAGACACTCTGCTTACATTCACAACTATTGTCTGTGGTTTTCACACTAGGAATCCCTAACATTTTAAAGTATTTAATCATGTGCTATTAAAATTTACCTATAAATACTAACCATTTGTTCCACTAATTGCTGAAAACACTGCCAAAAAGCCAGTGAACTGAACAATATAGTCACTTCTGAACTCGATGCTCATGATGTTAGATGATGAGAAGAAAGTGTTGTTTGGAGGGGAGCACAGCCTCGCTATCTGAGGAGAGTACTCAGGAATCCCATCATATATAGTCACCCAGTCATAGTAACAGTTGGGGTGCTGTTCCAAGCTGTGCATATAAAGAACATTTTGATGAGAAATAGCTCTAAGTCACTTCCTGTAAGTCAAACTTTGTTGTTATTTTTGCAGCACTAAGTTTCTCAATGTTCACAGAAAATACATTGCTTGTACAATATTAAAGTTTAGACATGGATTGCATGCAGATGCCGTGGCATAGTGACTAAAGAGGTACAAATGAGGGAGGTGATAACAAGAACAATCTGTGTGAAGCTTAAAGTAATTCTACTACCCAAGTAATGGTCAGAGTCAAATTAGTGGTATAATGTGCAGGCTCCCAAGTACAATATGCTGAACACTACCGGGTGTGTTTACATGTGTAAATCTACTCTATTTAGTCTTACATATTGGCTTGTGTACTCACTGTAAAGCCATAAGTAGCACTATATAAAAAAGAAAACTATATATAGAACAACAATAGCACTAGTATTACTAGTAGTAGTAGTACTACTACTAATAAAAATAACAATAATCTTGACTTTACCAAGTATAATTTGCTGGGCATTGATACAACATAAACTATGTTGATCACAGTAGCATATTGCTCTGTGGACACTTTTTTGCAGGCTGTGCTGCGGAAGAAGAATTAATGATTTAGATGTACACGGTGGTCCTTTGTTTATTATAGACACAATGAATTTGTTAAACTTACTCAAAACGAAGGAATGACAGCTGCACGTGATATCCCACTGGGACATGGATGTCCCATGTACAGTGAGCATTAGCAGGATATGAGTTTGGGTAAAATGGGCTTGTTATATTCCCATTCATTTGGGTCAAAAGACCACCACAGTTTGTGTAATTTGACTCTGGAATAAAGTGAGAAAAAGAGGTTATTACAAATTGTTTAAAGAGAGTCTAGTAAAGGACAGAGGATAAATTACATACCTGGTGTGAAATCTGGGTAATAGTGAGCTTAAAAGAAAATGATAAAATTCATATTAATATCAATTTTAACAGTATTCTTATTATAACAACATGTTAGTATATTATTGAATTATGTACATTTTATAAATCATATTTGTACATTAAAATATTCTTAAACTAAAAATGTAAACAACTAAAACCATATTTGAGTCTCCATAATCTTGAATCATATCTGCTCACTTTGCACTATGTTTAGAACCACAAACAATTGGTGGATTACATATTATTTAAATAAATAGAATTTAAATGTTATTGCATATGATTGGATGGTGTGAGTGTCTTAGTGCACACCCTAATCTGTCCATGTTACACCAATTTTCAGTGAGCTAAGTCTGTTCCCAACAGGTGTAACCCATTCTTGGTCTCTAAAATGTGGACTGTTGGAAGTTATACTTAAGATATCTTTGCAATGGAAGCATTGTTTTGTAACAATTGTATAAAATCTTGATTTTAATCCCTCACTGTTTTACATTTGCCACATTGGACTGCGATTGTTTTTCATATGCTGCATTTATATATATTTTTCTTACTTGTTGCTGTTGTTGTGTAGTAAGGATCTGAAAGTTAAAGTTTAGATTCAGTATTAACATACAAATAGCGGAACTTAAAGGTTTAGCAATTTATGGTAGAGATAAAACTTTTATTTTTATCAGATACATTCTGTAAATTAATGTATCACTGTAAAAACAAGCCAGTACATAAACACTAAATGTAAGCAGAAGTCATTGCCAGCAAAACACAACATACAGCACATTTACAAGACAGACGAAAACCAAGGACAGACAGAAAAACTTGTGTGTAAATGCAGTCATGGCCAAAAATATTGGCACCATTGAATTTTTTTTTTTAAACTGCAAGGTTGAAATTAATTACAGTATTTGCGCTCCACAATCATTTATCTGTTTATATTACAGAAACTTTGTTTTTTATTTTGATTTTAATACTGCATATCTGTCACAAACTGAGGTCAGGGTGGGGTGAATTCTTGGTATCAACTTAGATTAGCATTGACGTTACAGAGGCATGTAGTATAACAAACCTCATTGTATTCACCAGGGATCCCCACTAGGAAGTTTGGGCTTAGCTGCAGGGAGATCGCAGGTTACAGATTTCATATCCTCCTCTTGGTGTGACAGGTTGGTATTAGAAGGAATAATGGTAGAGAAAGCGAGGAGCACAATTATATAACAGAAGAAGGAACAAACGTTTTGAATTCTAAAGCACGGAATGAGCACAGAGGAAGAATGGTCAACTAGCTGAGGGCTGGTACACAGGAGCACAGGGAAATAGGGCTGCAACACATGATCTCAAAAGATATAGAATGCTGGAGCAAGGGAAAACCTTTATAGTCTGGCACTACAGGTCCTCAGAGTGCACTTTAAATAACAGCACCTGTTTCATTTGGTTTTCCTGATGAGGCCAGCAGTCCCCTGACTGCAACTTGGGAGAACATATAAGAGGAGGGTAGAGATGCATGCCTGCTTCTATACACCAGAGCAGGGCACAGCACTTCAGCACCACTCTGGGGATAGACAATATGCTTTTAAATCATAAAGTCATAAAATGAAAAGAGATTACATTGACATAATCATTATCGCTCTAGACTTAATATTTGGCAGCATAGGTTTTGGTCAAAATAAGTACAATCAGTTGCATCCTATAGTCATGGAAGAGCTTCCTGTGACACTCTACTGGCAGTTTGGTCCAATCTTCTTGTGCAAACTGCTCCCAGTTTTCCCAGATTTAAAGGGTGTAATCTCCCAAATACTGTGTTCATTCCTCAAGTGTTCTATGGAATTTAGATCTGGACTCAGATTGCTGGCCACTTCAGAATAGTTCAATGTCTTGTCTTGAATCATTCCTGAGTGTTTTTTGAAGTGTATTTGGGGTCACTGACCTACTGGGAGAGTCATCACCTGCAATGGAGACCGAGCTTTCTGACTCTGAGTTCAGCATTGAGATCCAAAAAGGCCTGGTACTTTCCAGATATCATGGTGTCATGCACATGTTCAAGGCACCCTGCATACCCAAGACATCGCTGAACCTCCTCCAAGTTTGATGTTTGTTTTCTTGTTTTAGACTGGCCCTGCATGGCTACAATCTTCTGTCTGTCCTCCTTAGACAATTCTCTGACTTTATTTATCTTCTCCATGCTCAGTGTAGTACACATTTTGACACAATCAGAAGAATAAGCCCTTTCCTCTATTCATGCTCAATGCATAAATATGGTTTATATTGAAGGCCCCAAAATGAAGGAGAATTACCTGATTGACCACAGTGAGTTCAGTTAAAAAGTGAAGGTGAATCTCCTGCAAGAAATCTAATTGTTTCTAACTACTTCTAAAAGGTGCCAATAATTGTATCTGGCCCATTGAAGGATTTCTGTGTGGAATAAGCTACAGCTTAAGAAAAATTTCTGCTTCTTGTGCTTTATTCAACTGCATACCAAATAAATACATGTGGATACCAAAACACTTTTTAATTTGATCATTTTCTGAAAGAAAATTGTCAGGATGCCAGTTGTTTGGGCCATGAGTGTAGCTCACATCATCTAGTTTGAAGTAATTTGATGTTTTTCATCTATCCAAAATCCAACAACATTAGATATTTGATGGCAGAATAAAATACCTGTGTGCAAATACCATGTAAAGCACAGTATATTCAGATAACAAGTCCACAAAATGTAATAAAACAAGAAACTAGAAAATGGTGACAGTAATCAAGTTATGGTTATCACCTGTCCTGCATAAATGGAACTTTGGGGCAAACGTTATTAATAGGGTTAGAAGATAGCACAGCATTTTATTGTTGCTCATACAGTCATATATGTCATGGAGCACTTACCTGAAAGTCACTTTCTAATAAATAAAAATAACTACAAGACGACCATTTATCTGGGGCTTGTAATTCCACAACAGTGGAGAACTACTTGTTGCCCTTATATCCACTGTAGGAATATAACTTTGTACTTTTTCATGAAGTCACTAACAATAATTATGCAACCAATTCAGTAAATATTAGTTATTATTAATACTATATTGGTTCTACTGCAGAGACAAATAGAAAATAGCATTACTCTTTCGACAATCACAATATATACGCATGTTATTAGTAAGATTATTATTTTTTTTAATATGTTGTTGCTATACAAAAATAAGCAAAAATTGTATCCTGGTGAAAAGTGACAATTATGTTTGACAAAGAGAAACATCACCATTAGGCTTTAAACTAATGTGACACTGATGGTTAACTATGCATTTGGTGATGTTGTAAAATGGATACTGTACTTGAGCTCTCAAGTCTTTGCTCAGGTATTACCTATAGGACATAAGTTTTGTGGCTCTCCTGCTAAATGCACAGGTTTTTGCTTGGGCTATTTGAAATATATGGGCCTGAGTAATTCAGTAAAGGAAAGCAAAAAACGCAGTAACTTTACACCTTGGCAAAACCATATTGCATTGGAGGGGAGGTAAAATTAAAATGTGGGGACAGATTTATAGTTGGGGTAGGGCATGTCCTAGATCAACTTTACATTTCAGTGTAAAAATAAAGCTATCAATTATTTGTGCGCTACATGACAAAAAAGGTAGTATTTTCTTTATGTGCAAAATAAAGAACTAAATTGCACCCATTGCATTGTACAATGGTCTTGTCCAGGATCAAATTTACTCCTATTTTGCCTTGCTCTCCTTAATGACTCGGCCCTATGTATTTTGCTCCTTTGAAGATATTAATAATATATGCATTGTTTGCAACTTGAGAGACTTGGATATCAGTGATGAAAGCACTACAAGAGATAAACTTGTGTATATACACAACCATTAATGTTCCTTTAATTTGAAATTTAATACAGGAATACATTCATTGTGTGACTTACCTGTAGTTGTATTCGTCACTGCATTTTGAGAGGCTGAAAGTTGAAATTTATAATCAGTTAAATTTAGATACTAAAATACAAGACCACACTGATACTAAACTGTAATATATTTAGCTTATTTGAAATTAATTGCATATTTTCTTCCATGTCTGTACTTTGCTTCCAATCACCTGGACTAGATAATACATGCCAAACAAATAGTCAGCTTAGTTGTTTAAAAAGGGGGTATTTGTGGTTCCTTTACCATACCATTAGCCAACTCCAGCTCATCACATGTAATAATTTGTTAAAAAGATATGTATCTACCCTTTTAAGTAAGGTAATATGGCTTGTTTGAGCTGGCTAATCCTAACTAGTCCTGCGAAAAAAATAATACTCCTCAGTTATCAATACTGTTAAAATATATTTAGTCATTTAGTGGTAGATGCATATGTACCTTTTGAGCAAGTAGGGAAATATGCCCTCTAAAAAAAGTACTTATGTAGATTTGGACATATCTGGATAAAGTACTATCTACTAGAGGTACATTAGCAAACAGCCAATCACAAGCAGTAAGATAGTGCTGCTGATAGTCATCTTCATCATAGCATCTTTTTACACCAACCAACCATGCCTCCTGATAAGTATATCTGTATCCATATCTAATTATAGTGTAATTGTGTGAACATGGCCTCCCCTTGCCTCCCCTGTAGCTCTCCAGGCATAAGGAGTTATAAGTGAAAAATACACAAACAACCTGATATGATTGTGCACATGCGCAGTATGTAAATGTGCATCTTGCACAAACAAAACAGACACATTTCTAACTGTAATGAGCCCCTTTTTGTTGTGCTATAATTTTTTGAAGATTGGTATGCTCTGAATCCCTTAAACATTAGATCCTTTATCAAGTGATTTAAATTTGGTAAACAGACAAATAAGCTCTGGACATAAGTGACCACCAACTCATGGCTTGACATAAAGGACTTAAGGTGAACATATTCCGGTACAAGTCTCAAGATGACTTAGATCACAACTAGATGAATTATTCATATTTAGGTAGAAGTTGCCTAAAAGAAACAACGGTATTGATTGTTTCAATTGTCGCTGCAATGACAGACACCCCTGTTACAATTGACTTAAATCTCTCCTCCCTCATGACTCTATTGCAGAATTTGCATGACATTGGACATTTAGATCGGAGGCAGGGGGGAGTCCTAAACTGGAGCCTACAGAGAATGAGAGGGTTGGTTTTGAATACATATATACAAGAGTCAGTGGTTAAAGGGATGATGGTTATGGAGGTCAAATGGTTTTTATCACATTGTTGCATACATATTTATATTATTATTATATGTCATTACGTTATGTACAATAAACATAAATGTATTATATTAGTACTATAATATTCTGACTAGTGACATACCTGAGCAGATGACACCTGCATCTTCATTGTGTCCACAATTATGAGAGCCCCATCCATTATGAGGACATTGGGACAGATACTGTTCATATCCAGAACAGTGCACGTCATCCAGAAGAATACTCCCAGAACCTTGCCCAAAATATGCATTAGGTAGAGCTGAAACTCCATATCCACAATTCAGCTGCCTGCATACAACATGTGCATCATTGATATCCCAGCTATCATCACATACTGTTCCCCAGGCATTGTTATAGTAGATCTCCACACGTCCAGCACATCTGTCCAAGCCGTTCACAAATCGGATAGGGTTACTTGCTAAACGAAGTAAAAGGTTATAGGTTCATAGAGGGTTGGAAATCATATATTAAAGAGTAAAACTAATAGAATGATGTGTTCAGCTAGTCAAAAAATATGGTACTGTTGTGTTCCTTTTATGCATGCGGTTGCTAGCACCATTTTAATTATCTTTAGGTAAAATTTAAACAAAAGTTACAAGCTATTTATAAAATAAGAGTGTAACTATGTTTAGTTGATCCAGGACTATGAAGTTATCCAGCTGTTGCATGTTTGAGTTTGTGATGTATATATAATGCCACCATATAAGCCACCGGTCATCTACATCTTGTCATGTAAACTGTGTGATAAAGGTTCGTATTTTGACTGGATATTGCGGGGGGGCGACATTTAAAAGATCCATTGACTTAAACATAACATTTATATAATGTGCATAAAAAATTGCTAAACACTTTCCCATTACAATACATTTTCATATGCAAATAGCATGGCTTTGTATAAGTAACTTTAGTCCATACTTGATGCAGCATTAACTGATTTTTGGAATTTAAGTGGACACTGAGAGTTGTTTACTAAAAAAATGCTAATGTGCAATAACCCCTATCAGCCAACTAGCAATATCTGATTCGTAAGAGATTTTGCATATTGTACTTAAGACTTTTGTTAGCAAATAACCCACATTGAACTAATCACCATAAACATATAGCTTTACCATAACCACATGTCATTCCTCAATTTTCATCTAAAAGTGTAAAACTGAATTATATTACTAGTCAGGATAAGCCGTCATCATCTGATCAGGTTCATGTTCACCTGTGGCTGGCTTTTTAAGACTGCCTTTTCCAACAGGCCAGTGCCAGTTCACTTGAATTTGCTACTGTTGGTATCTCTGTGAAACTCCTGTTTGGATCATGACTTCTCCCTGGTATTGATCCTGCTTGGTTCCATCGTTCTGTACCATTTCTTATGATCCACACTCCCGCCACATTTGACCTTGCTCCTGTCTATTCCCTGGCTTTGTTGTGGATCTGCTGGCTTCTGAACCCTGGCTTGCCTGCCTCTCATTTGTCTGATTTTCCTGCGGATTATCCATTGTTCATGGTATCCAGCTCATCTGCTTATCCTTGTAACCAGCATTATCAAGTACTTTTGTTCTTGTTTGCAATATACCTAACTAGCATTATAAAGTTCTTTTGTTCCTGTCTGCAGTATATCATCATCATCATCATCATTTATTTATATAGCGCCAACATATTCCGTAGTGCTTTACAATTGGGGACAAACATAATAAACTAATAAACAAACTGGGTAAAACATACAAAGAGGTGAGAAGGCCCTGCTCGCAAGCTTACAATCTATGGGACAATGGGAGATTGACACATGAGGTTAAGTATACATTTTGCATCTTGGCTCAGCCAGACTGCAAAGGTAAGGTGACTCATAAGCTAAATGATCCTGTCACACAACAATGTTGGTCAGGGGGTAGTTGTTTTGTGTGAAATTGTGTAACAGGCTAAAGGTAGTGAGGTTAAGAGGGTGGTTGAGGAATATTATAAGCTTGTCTGAATAGGTAGGTTTTCAGAGAACGCTTGAAATTTTGTAGACCAGAGGAGAGTCTTACTGTGCGTGGGAGAGAGTTCCATAGAGTGGGTGCAGCCCGAAAAAAGTCCTGTAACCGGGAATGGGAGGATGTAATGAGGGTGGATGAGAGACGCAGATCTTTTGCAGAACGGAGTTGCCGAGTTGGGAGATATTTTGAGACAAGAGAGGAGATGTATGTTGGTGCAGCTTTGTTGATGGCCTTATAGGTTAGTAAAAGTATTTTATATTGGATTCGGTAGAAGACAGGCAGCCAGTGTAGAGACATACAGAGTGATTCAACAGAGGAATAGCTATTTGCAAGGAAAATCAGTCTTGCCGCAGCATGCAAAATAGATTTTAGCGGTTTGAGGCTGTTTTTGGGAAGACCAGTAAGGAGGGAATTGCAATAGTCAATGCGGGAGATGATTAGTGCATGAATTAAGGTTTTGGCAGTGTCTTGTGTGAGATATGTGCGGATTCTGGAAATGTTCTTTAGATGTATGTAACATGATTTAGATATAGAGTCAATGTGGGGAACAAAGGATAGGCGTGAATCAAGGATTACACCTAGGCAGCGAGCTTGTGGGGTGGGATTTATGGTCATGTTATCAACAGAGATAGAAATGTCAGGTATGCTCTTGTTGGCGGGTGGGAATATTATTAACTCTGTTTTAGAAAGATTAAGTTTGAGTTGACGAGAGGACATCCAAGATGATATGGCAGAAAGACAGTCAGTTACACGGGACAACACAGATGTCGAGAGATCAGGAGAGGATAGATAGATTTGGGTATCATCCGCATAGAGATGATACTGAAAGCCAAAGGAACTTATTAGATTTCCAAGAGAGGCGGTATAGATAGAGAACAGCAGAGGACCTAGCACCGAGCCTTGTGGTACTCCAACTGATAGGGGAAGCAGAGCAGAGGTGGCTACAGAGAATTTAACAGTGAAAGAGCGATTAGAGAGATAGGATGAGAACCAGGATAGAACAGTGTCTTGAAGACCTAGGGATTGCAGCGTTTGTATGAGAAGAGAGTGGTCAACGGTGTCAAATGCAGCCGAGAGATCCAGGAGAATTAGGAGAGAGTAATGGCGTTCAGTCTTAGCAGTGATCAGATCATTAACAACCTTGGTCAGCGCAGTCTCTGTGGAGTGTTGAGAACTAAAGCCAGACTGAAGAGGATCCAACAGGTTGTTTGCAGAAAGAAAGCGTGTGAGGAGAGTATAGGCAAGCCTCTCTAGAAGCTTGGAGGGGCAAGGGAGCTGAGAGATGGGACGGTAATTTGAGAGAGAGTTTGGGTCGGAGTTTTGTTTTTTTAGAATAGGAGTAATCACTGCATGCTTGTATAGTGATGGAAAGATGCCAGTAGAGAGTGAGAGATTACAGATTTGAGTTAAAGGTGAAATGAGCACAGAAGACAGGAATCTACCAATTTGCGAGGGAATAGGATCAAGAGGACAAGAGGTAGAGTAGGAAGATAAGAAGAGCGTAGAAATTTCCTCTTCATTTGTGGGATCAAATGAAGAGAGGGTGTCAGAGGGTAGTGGGAAGGAATTGAGCTGATGGCTTGTTGAGGAAGAGGATACCATTTCTAGTCTGATCTTGTAAATCTTGTCCTTGAAGTAGGAAGCAAGATCCTGAGCACTGGTAGTAGATGGAGGGTTCGGGGTGGGAGGATTGAGAAGATGATTAAATGTATTGAAAAGGCGTTTGGGGTTAGAAGCCTGAGCATAGATAAGAGATTGAAAGTATGTTTGTTTTGCAGTGTCCAGAGCATTTGCGATATGAGTGGTAGACAGAAGTACATGTGAAGAAGTCATTAGAGGTTCGAGATTTACGCCAGTGACGTTCTGCTTTACGGGAACGTTTTTAAAGATTTTGTGTTGCTTTGGTGTGCCACGGTTGACATTGAAGTCGACGTGTAGTATGTAGTGTCGCTGGAGCCACTTGATCAAGGGCCGTTGCTAAGGTTAGGTGAAAATAAGGTACTGCCATCTCAGGGGAAGAGAATGTAGAGATAGGGGAGAGAAGGTGTTGGAGAGAGGTGGAAAATTGTTGAAGATTAATAGAATTAAGATTTTTGTGAGTATGAGGAGGCTTGGTTGAGTTAGACAGTAGAGAGGTTAGAGCAGTGGGGGTGAGAGTGTAGCTCATAAGGTGATGATCCGAGAGGGGAAAGGGTGTATTCATAAAATTAGAATATCCAGCATTATAAATTTTTTTGTTCCTGTCTATAATATATTTCTTACCAGCATTATCAAGTACTCTTGTTCCTATCTGCAATATATTTAACTTGCATTATCAAGTGCTTTTGTTCCTTTCTGCAAATAGATCTTACCAGCATTACCAAGTGCCTTGGTCCTGTCTGCAGCAGGGGTGCACGCAGCTACCCTCCGCGAAGAACAGAACGGGGGCTAAACAGTGTCCATACTTAGTGGTACTTTACTATACAGCAGCTGCGGCACTGCCAAAGAAGCGTCCGCGGCGGTGCTGTATTGTACTAGGATATAGCACTGCCGCGGACGCTTCTTGACAACGCTGCGGCTGCTGTACAATACAGTGTAGCTGAAATGGAGCTTCTGCGCATGCGCGGCCAAGCATGACTGAGCAGACAGAGACAGTGTAACTGGTCAACAAGCAGTTAAGCTTACATCTGGTTCAAGAATCTTATCACCATAATATTTTATACATTGTAATAAATATTTTTGATCACATTGCAAAAGCTTGACTTGTGTAATGCTGCTCATCTATGGATGTGCAATTAAAGCAAATGTTACAGGTTGTGTGCTGTATATTCAGCAAGTTTGGCCCATCTGCAAATATCATGTGTGTGATTACTATAGCTTTGAAGATGGGACTCAAATGTGAACGTCTTACCCATCCCCTTAATTATTTTGCCAATAACTCTTGAATTGTGCTAACCCAAGAATGCCCCACATGATGTCAGATTTTACAGGCCTGAGTCATTAAAGAAAATAGGGCAAAAAAATGAGTAAATGTTCTCTGGGAAAAACCATGTTACAGTGCAAGGGGTGCAAATTAGTTTATTATTTTCCACATGAGTTAAATACTGGATTTTTCATGTAGCACACATATACTTGATAGCTTTATTTTTCGCTAAAGTTTAAAGTTGATCTAGTACATGCTTTACTTCAACTATAAATCTGTCCCCACATTTTAAATTTTCCTCCCCCTCCAATGCAACAGGGCTTGCCCAGGTGCTAAGTTACTCCTTTTTTATGCTTTGCTCTCCTTAATGACTCATGACCCACATGTTCTCCAAACTTTTCCTATATCAATCAAACCCACCACATGTCGCTCAGACTCCCACATGCAGCCACTCACCTCTCACTGGGAGTACCAATAACAACTAGTAAGCTACTAGTAAGCTAATCACCACCAGTTTGTTAGTGCCAATTAGTTTAGTACTGGTCGGTCACTCGTAATGATTTTCCCTGCCTAAAGATGATTGCTGCATCCACCTCCTCTGCTGATTAAATGGGTTGCATGACATCCGTGCACAGTGCAGAGGAGGTCACATAATGTGCAACCAGGTGTTCGACAATATTCAGTCTTATTTTCTGCTTTATGACACAGAGCTTCACTTTTTGGCCCAGCTCTTATTCAATAAGAGCTGTAGCCATGGGTTATGTTTAGCAGGGCATAATATTGAATAATGCAAAATGACGGAATAGAGTGTGGGGCCGCAGCTGAAAGTTGCCTGTTGCCCATCACACTAATCTACCATCCATGACTGGACAGGAACTCAATGTCACTGTTAATATGGTTCTACAAACTAGATTCATATTGAGATGTAACAGATGAATTTTGTACTGTTGTGAGAGTTTTTAATCATATGCCATTAAATATTCCATGACACCTATTAATACTAACCATTTGTTCCATGAATTGCTGAAAACACTGCCAAGAAGCCAGTGTACTGTACACTAGGGTCACTTCTGAACTCGATGCTCATGATGTTAGATGATGAGTAGAAAGTGTTGTTTGGAGGGGAGCACAGCCTCGCCATCTGAGGAGAGTACTCAGGAATCCCATCATATATAGTCACCCAGTCATAGTAACAGTTGGGGTGCTGTTCCAAGCTGTGCATAAAAAGAACATTTTCATGAAAAATAGCTCTAAGTCACTTCCTGTAAGTCAAACTTTGTTTTTATTTTTGCAGCACTAATTTTCTAAATGTACCTATTTGTCTCTATGTAATACTGCAGGGAAACACAGAAAATACATGATTTGTACAATATTAAAGTTTTTTATTATTATTATCATAGATAATAAGTTTAGATGTGGATTGCATACAGATGCTGAGGCATTCTGACTAAAGAGGTACAAATGAGGGAGGTGATAACATTGAGTCACAAGAACAATCAATATGTTATATATAGATGAATCATGATTATTTATTTTATAATAATGTGCTCTAAAAGTTATACTTGTAACAATAGATGAATATAGTAATTAATGTATTTGATTTGATGCTGATGTTTGTAAATTGATAAACATAGCAATGGTTTCAAACAGGGATGCGCAAACTTTCATTATTATGTTTTTTGAACTATATACCTCTGTAATCATGGAAGACAGTATGTATATATGAGACCCCATACTGTGTGAAGTTTAAATTAATTCTACTACCCAAGTAATGGTCAGATTCAAATTAGTGGTATGATGTGAAGGCTTCCGAGTACAATATGTTGGCCACTACTGGGTGTGTTTACATATATAAATCTTCTCTATTTAGTCTTACAAGTTACTTGTGTACTCACTGTAAAGCCCTAAGGAGTAGTGGCACTATATACAAAAGCAAACTATATATACAACAATAATTATAATAATAATTATAATCATAATAATAATTATTATAATAATAATAATAATAATAAACTTGACATTACCAAGTATAATTTGCTAGGCACTGATACAACATAAACTATGTTAATCACAGTTGGCAGTAGCACATTGCTCTGTGGACATTTTTTTGCATGCTGTGTTGCGAAGTAAGAACTAATGATTTAGACATACACAGGGGTCTATGGTGTGTTATACACCCAATGAACTTGTTAAACTTACTCAAAATGAAGGAATGACAGCTGCACGTGATATCCCACTGGGACACGGATGTCCCATGTACAGTGAGCATTAGCAGGATAAGAGTTTGGGTACAATGGGCTTGTTATATTCCCATTCATTTGAGTCAAAAGACCACCACAGTTTGTGTAACCTGGAATAAAGTGAGAACAATTGGTTATTACAACTTTTTTGAATAGAGTCTGGTAAAGGACAGAGGATAAATTATATATACCTGGTGTGTAACTTGGGAAAAAGTGAGCTGAAAAGAAAATGGTAAAATTTATATTAGTATCTATATTTACCATTATTCTTATTATAAGAGCATTTCAGTATATTATTGAATTATGTACATTTTATAAGTCATGTTTGCACGATGAAAGATTCTTAAACTAAAAATGTAAACAACTATAGCTATATTTGAGTCTCCAAAAAAACAATGCTCATAAGCTTGAATCATATCTGTTCACTTTGCACTATACATATTTAGAAACCACAAACTATTGCTGGGTTACAAATAATTTAAATAAATAGAATTTAAATGTTATTGCATATACTTGGATGGTGTGAGTATGTTAAAGCACTCCCTAATCTGTCCATGTTACACTTATTCTCACTGAGCTAAATGTGCTCCCAAAAGGTCTAACCCAATCTTGGCCTCTAAATCTGGGACTGTTGAAAGTTATACTTAAGGTACCTTTGCAATGGAAGCATTGTTTCAAAAATAATTTGTTACAATTGTATAAAATCTTGAATACATATATATATATTTTTATTTTTTTTATTTTTTTTCTTACTTGGTGCTGGTGTTGTGTAGTAAGCAGCTGAAAGTTAAAGTTTAGATTTAGTATTAACGTACTAATGGCAGAACTTAAAGGTTTAGCAATTTATGGTAGAGATAAAACACTTTTTTTTACCAGAAACATTCTGTAAATTAATCTATTACTGCAAAAAAAAGCCAGTACATAAACACTAAATGTAAGCATAAGTCATTGCCAGTAAAATATAACATACAGCACTCTTACAAGACAGACTAAAACCAGGGACAGAAAGAAAAACTTCTGTGTACATGCAGTCATGGCCAAAAGTATTGGCACCTTTGCACTATTTTCAAATACTTAACAGTTTAAATATAAGTTGATATCTGTTAATATTACAGAAACTTTGTTTTTGATTCTGAAATTAATACTGTATATCTGTCACAAACTGAGGTCAGGGTGTGGTGGATTCTTGGTGTCAACGAAGATTAACATTGGCGCTACAGAAGCATGTAGTATAACAAAGCCCATTGTATTCACCAGGGAGATCGTAGGTTAAGGACATCAGATCTGACTCTTGGTGTGACAGGCTGGTATTAGTGGGTATAATGGTAGAGAAAGCAGGGAGCACAATTATATAACAGAAGAAGATGTGAGTGAGTTTTCTGTACAGCGCTGTGGAATTAGTGGCGCTATATAAATAGCTGATGATGATGATGATGATGAAGGGCCAATCAATTTGTAGTCTAAAGCACAGAAGGAGCGCAGAGGAAGAATTAGAGCCGTAACTTGGGTGGTTCGGACGGTGCCGTTGCACAGGGCGCAGCAGCCGCCCGCTACCTGGCTCTGTATATACAGCTTTTAACTTCCACTGACAGGAAGTGAAAGGCTGAAGTTTCTCCCTCTCTCTCAAACAACACATTCAAGCTAAATTTGCTTTCTATCTCTAGCCAAAATGTTTTTTAGCTTTTTGTGGAGTTTATGTGATTGCATCTCTGCACCCAAAAAAGGTTGTGAATGAAATCCTAATTGTTTTTGATTAGTGAGGCAATGTTTTTGCTGTTTTATTAATAGCAGGGCAGTATGAATACTTATTAGTCAAATGTTTTAGTTATATGTGCTCTAGCTTCTGAATTGAACAAGTACCTCTGCACTTATTACTGGAGCTGATAATGGTACAGCTGACATTCAATGTTTTTGTTTTACTCTGTTTACCCCCTTTTCATTTTCACATCTCTCTTTTCCTATGAACAGAAATGTTGTTCTTTTTTTTTTTTTTAAATCCTAGTTGATTATTATGATTTACACGTCTTGTCTTGTTGAATGTGGCACACTTACCTAGTATACCTACAATCTCTTCTTGCTTAATACCTCCTGTCCAATTGTAAACTACCCAAAAAAATAATAATAGCCTTGCATTGATAAGATAAAACACCCTTCTTATGATTTCACACCTTTTCACTTCTTTTTTATATCATTCTACCTTTCCATCATTCATCTGACTACCAGTCACAGTTAAATATTTGAAGATACAGCACTAAACAACACTGTCTCTTTGGAGTTTTTTTTCCATATTCGGTTTATTCGTTTTTTTCGCCCCTTGCGCGCTCTCTCTCGCTCTCTCTCTCGTTTTATTTTTTATTTTTACTCTTTTATCTCTTCTACTGTTCTTATTTGAGTATTGTGTGCATGAAATATTAGAATACATTTTCAGTATATATTATTGCATACTTTAAATGGTCATTAGGGCAGAGAACCGGTTGTTAGTTATTTGAATCCCACCACTGTATATATGTATGTGTGTGTGTGTGTGTTTGTGTGTGTGTATATAATATATATATATATATATATATATATATATATTTATATATATATAGAAATATATATATATATATATATATATATATATATAATCCCGTGCATTTGCAAATATGTGTAACAGAATTCCTTCAGTAAAGTGCTAGCCACACCCCCACATTAGGTTGGCCACACCTACTTGGCAAATGTCACTCCCACTTAATTGGGGAGTGTCGGTGCCTTGTCTCGCCCAGGGCACTAAAATGTCTAGTTACGGCACTGGGAGGAATGGTCAACTAGCTGAGGGCTGGTATGCAGGAGCACAGGGAAATAGGGCTAGAGCACGTGATCTTAAAAGATATAGAATGCTGGAGCAAGGGCAAGCCTTTATACTCTGGCGCTGAAAAGTCCTCAGAGTGCACTTTAAATAGCAGCACCTGTTTGATTTGGTTTTTCTGATGACGTCAGTGGTCCCCTGACTGCAACATGGGAGAGCATATAAGAGGAGAATAGAGATGCACGCCTGCTTCTATACATCAGAGCAGGGCACAGCACTTCAGCACCACTCTGGGGATAGACAATTTGCTTTTAAATCATAAATCATAAAATGAAAAGAGATGGCATTGACATAATTATTGACACTCTAGACTTAATATTTGGTAGCACAGCTTTTGATCAAAATGACTACAATCAACCGCATCCTATAGTCATGGAAGAGCTTCCTGTACCTCTCTACTGCTAGTCCAATCTTCTAGTGCAAACTGCTTCTAGTTTTCCCAGATTTTAAGGGTGTTATCTCCCAAATACTGTATTCTCTCAACAAGTGGTCTATGGAAATTAGATCTGGACTCAGATTGCTGGCCACTTCAGAACAGTTCAATGTCTTGTCTTGAATCCTTCCTGAGTACTTTTTGAAGTGTCTTTGGGGTCCTACTGGGAGAGCCATGACCTTCAATGGAGACCGAGCTTTCTGACTCTGGGTTCAGCATTGTGCTCCAAAATGGCCTGGTACTTTCCAGATATCATGATATCATGCACATGTTCAAGGCACTCTGCATACCCAAGACATCACTGAACCTCCTCCAAGTTTGATGTATTTTCTCTATGTTCATTGCAGTACAGATCTTGACACAATCAGAAGAATAATCCCTTTCCTCTATTCATGCTCAATGTGTAAGTATGGTTTATATTAAAGGCCCCAAAATGAAGGAGAATTACCTGATTGACCACAGTGAGTTCAGTTACAAAGTGAAGGTGAATCTCCTGCATGAAATCTAATTGTTTCTAACTACTTCTAAAAGGTGCCAATAATTGTATCTGTCCCATTTAAGGATTTCTATGTGGAATAAGCTACAGCTTAATAAATAGTTCTGCTTTTTGTGCTTTATTCAACTGCATACCAAATAAATACATGTGGATACCAAAACACTTTTTAATTACAACAATTTTCTGAAGGAAAATTGTCAGGATGCCAGTTGTTTGGGCCATGAGTGTAGCTCACATCATCTAGTTTGAAGTAATTTGATATTTTTCACCTATCCAAAATCCAACAACATTTGATATTGGATGGCAGAATAAAATACCTGTGTGCAAATACCATGTAAAGCACAGTATATTCAGATAACAAGTCCACATAATGCAATAAAACAAGAAACTAGAAAATGGTGACAGTAATTAAGTTATGGTTATCACCTGTCCTGCATATATCTTACTTTGGGGCAAATGTTATAATAGGGTTAGGGGCTAGCACAGCATTTTATTGTTGCTCATACAGTCATATATGTCATGGAGCACTTACCTGAAAGTCACTTTCTAATAAATAAAAATAGCTACAAGACGAACATTTATCTGGGGCTTGTAAATCCCCAACAGTTGGAGAACTACTTGTTGCCCTTATATCCACTGTAGGAATATAACTTTGTACTTTTTCATGAAGTCACTAATAATAATTATGCAACCAATTCAATAATTATTAGTTATTATTAATGCTATATTGGTTCTACTGCAGAGACAAATAGAAAATGGCATTAATCTCTCAACAATTACAATATCTACACAAGTAATTAGTATGATTATTATTTTTTGCAATATGTTGTTGTAATACAATAAAAAAAGCAAAAATTGTATTCTGGTGAAAAGGGACAATTATGATTGACAAAGAGAAACATCATCACCAGTCTTAAAACTGATATGACTCTGACGGTTAATTATGCATTTGTTGATGTTGTAAAATGGATACTGTACTCGAGCTCTGAAGTCTTTGCTCAGGTATCACCTATAGGACATAGGATTATATGTTGTGTAGCTCTCCTGATAAATGCACAAATGGACTATTAATTGGCTTTGGCTATTTGACACCTATATATTTTGCTTCTGTGAGGAGATTAATAAAATGTGCATTGTTTGCAACATGGAGAGAGAGGTGGAAACAGTGATGGAACTACACAACCTCTTTGTACCTGTAATTTGCAATTTAATATTTAGAAATTGAATACATTGTTTTTATGATTTACCTGTAGTCGTATCAGTGACTGTATTGTGAGAGTCTGAAAGTTGAAGTTCAAAATCAGTTTAATTTAGATACCAAAATACAACAATCATCATATTGATGTTACAATGTAATTAATTTAACTTGTTTGATATAATTGATTCAATTAAATTAATTTAATTTATTAATTACAGATTTTCTACAATGCTTGCACATTGCATCTGGATATCTGGAATCGATAATGTAATATTAGTCAAATCTCAAAATCTAAAACGTTAACCTTATGGCTAGTATTAGTCCACGCAGCTCAAATCTAAAAAGCTACATTGAGCTGTAAACACTTTTATTCAAACTGTCAAAACTATACTTTTTATGTTGTACTGCAATTTTGTAAAGATTTGGTATACTTTAAACCTGTAGCTCTTAGCGATAATCATCTCCACACCCGGCGGAGGGACGCCATCATAGTTTCATTGTTCTACACTTCACCACTAATGAGTATTACACCTGCTCCTCTCTCTCCTACACACACACTGTTTTGGGACTGTGTGTTAATTCAAAGTGTGCTCCACATATTGTTAAAATTTATATGAGCTTCCCATATTTTATCTTCAGTTATTCCAAATTGTAAGTTTCTACATTCACATTATTTACTGCAGTAAACTATTAATGTTTATTTTTACATATTTACATATAAGGTGCATGTTTTTGAGCTGCCAAATTTCCCTTCTATTTTATTAAATAATAACTTACACCTTAGTTTTTATATTTTGTTGTCTCTCTTTGTGGCTCATATAGTCATATATGTCATTGATCACATACCTGAAAGTCAAAAAATAACCACAAGAAGTCCCTTTGGCTGGGACTTGTAGTTCTACAACTGTGGGAGAACTACCAGTTGTCCATGCATCCACTGTAGGACTATACCATTGTATATTTTTCATGAAGTCACTAATAATAATTATGCAAATAATTAATTATTAGTTATTATTAATGCTGTTTGGTTCTACTGCAGAGTCATATATAATTTGGCATTACTCTCTCTAAACTCACAATAAACACATACATTTGTCAGATGTTGTAAAACAATTAAAAAAAAAAAAGGATACTGCTGACAAGTGACAAAGATGGTTGACAAGACAGGTGTCACCATCAGTAGTAAAACTAATATAAGGTTGGTGGTTGACTATGACATTTAGTGATGTTGTAAGATGGAATCTGTACTTTAGCTCTCAAGGCTTTACATAGGTATCACCTATAGGACAGAGGACTTTCCTGATAACGGCACTCATGATAAATGCACTGGTGGACTATTGATTGGCTTTGGCTATTTAACACCCATATCTTTTTCTACTGTTAGGAGATTAATAAAATGTGCATTGTTTGCAATTTGGAGTTACATGTGGAAACAGTAATGGAAGCACTACCAGAGATTTACCTCCTTGGTTCCTGTAATTTGAAAATGAATACATTCATTTTGTGGATTACCTGTAGTCGTATAAGGGGCTACATTGTGAGAGTCTGAAAATAAAAGTTTAAAATCAGTTTAATTTAGATACTAAAATACAGCAATCATCATATTGACCTTACAATGTAATTCACTTACTGTTTGATTTGAATTAAAGATTATTTACAATGTTTGTACATTGCTTCTGTTTATCTGGACTATGTGCCAAACAAAGGGTGGGTACATTTGGGTAAAATTGTGTTGATATTGATTTTACCTAATGTTCATATAACTCTCATCTCATCAGGATTTCGCACCCTCCCTCAGATCTATATGAGCATGAGGGGTATATGTGGGTTAATACCCTAACATTAGCCACCTTACAGCTCACCATGTGTAATAATCTGTTATGAAAAGAATCTTCTGATCATAAAAATCTCTGCCCCCCCCTAACAAGTCCTAATAAACATTTACCTTAGCCCTTAGCCTATTCTTTTGATTATTCTAACTGTATTATTAGCTGAATCTCAAAATCTAGAACTTTGACAAGATTTAACCTTATGACTGGTATCAGTGTATGCAGCCCAAATGTGTAAAGCTACATTTATCCATAACAGAAACACTTTCATTCAAACTGGTAAAACTATAGTTTTTGTGTTGTATTGCAATTTTGACAAAAATTTGCACTTTCTAAACCAATTTAATCTGTAGCTCCTTTAGTTGTGTGATAAAAAGTTAGTGAATAGACCAAGGTACAAAGTTAACTAACTAGCCTTTCTTCCTGACATTTCCTTTTCTGTTCATCTAAGGAACATATTATCCATGTGAAGCTGTGTCCTTGGCCTTTTATTTGTTCTGTGATATTGATTGCTTGAAGTGTTGCTGTAATGACAACATAAACCCCTGTACATTACATGTTTGAAGCTACATTTCCAATGACTGCAAAACCTCTAGGATGACATGAGATTCTGTTTTCAAATGTGCATAAAGTTGGACTTTTAAATAGAAAGACAGAGGAGTTACTTGACCTGCAGCCTACAGAGATTAAGAGAGTTGGGATGGGATAAATGTATTTTACACCAGTCGGTGGTTACAGGGGTAAGCGGGTTTTTCTACTACACAAACATCTCTAATGATTTTAAAACCTTTACATTTTTATTTCTGAATGTGAGAATTGATGCTGTCTCACATGCAATGACACCACATATTTGCCCCATATGGAGAAGTATATGGTCTGACAAGCATAAAACAATCTTCTTTGTTCATACCATATTTCTTTATTGATTGGACACATGTGTGGGATTCATTTACCAAGCTGAGCATGCACTAAAAAGAACCATTTCCAGTTTAATAATGGTGTGCTTTCTACAAATTTGCTCTATGTTTTATATATATATTATATGATGTGCTTACATGTAATCTGATTGCAATCAATACAAAAATTGCCAATAGTGTGTTATTTAAGAAAATCTACTGATTACATAGAAGTTACTTTAAATATGCTGTAAAATTAGGGAAATAATTAACATAGTTCATGTCAACATTTATTGAGTGTAAAATAGCATGAATTAATCATTACATAGATTATATTGTCACAAAGCATGTTAATTATTTCTTAGTCAATACATTGTTTTTCAGAATATCAGCAGATTGCAACTATGACACTTGCTTTTTAAACATTTAAAATAGGTGTATTTCCTGTCTTTAACATACCTTTTCTGAGTCTCAGTTTGCTAACTTGTTTTGGCATTAACATTAAATATTTTCCTTATTAGTAAGACAGGTTAGTGTGTAGTGCTTTAATGTTGCTATATAGGCTACACTAAGCTACCAAGCATGACTCTTTTGCCTAGTTGCTTTGGTTACACAAACTGGATTCATATTGATATCAAATTGAGATAACAGATAAATCCTAGAATACGGCCTACATAGAAAAAGTAATAGCCATATATATAAATATATAAAGTTTTTGTTCATGTACTATTCAATGGCACCTACATAAAGCACTAGCAGCACCTTTTTCTAAGTGATATAAATATAGTGAACAGACTATTAATCTATAGAAATATATAAGCAACCTCAGCTCAGCACTTCACACAAAGTATTATGGTGATCATATTGTGATTCAATAGTCTACATAATGACTCTGACACAACTGGATGAATGATTCATACTTGGGTAGAAGTTGCATAAAGGAAGCACTGAGTAGATGTTGGAATAAATAAAATGGGTTGATAGAGGAAAATGAATGACAAGTAGAACCATTCAAACAAATTACTTAGAATGCACTACTAAAAGTGGTTGATGAATTCCAAGAATCGTACTTTGATCTACAGTCTCTGAGGCATATACTTGTTGAGGGAAATGCTTACTAACTAGTATGTTTTCCTGGTAATTCCTTTCCTGTTCAACTAAGGAAAACCCCTTTGTGAACCTGATTCACCTGATTTGTTATTTGTTCTCTCATAATGTTTGCTTTAATTTGTTGTTGCAACAACAACAATTCTTGTACCCCATTCTATCTCCCAAGCTACATTTCAGATGACATCCAAACCTCCTCAATCAGGATGCCTGGCATTGTCTCTCTGTATGTACAACAAACAAATAAAATAAAGTATAAATACTGGCATACCTGAGCAGATGACACCTGCATCTTCATGGTGCACACAATTATGAGAGCCCCATCCACGATGAGGACATTGGGACAGATACTGTTCATATCCAAAGCAGTCCACGTCATCCAGAAGAATACTCCCAGTCCCTTGCCCAAAAAATGCACTATGTAGAGCTGAAACTCCATATCCACAATTCAGCTGCCTGCATACAACATGTGCATCATTGATATCCCAGCTATCATCACATACAGTTCCCCAGGCATTGTTATAGTAGATCTCCACACGTCCAGCACATCTGTCCAAGCCGTTCACAAGTCGGATAGGGTTACTTGCTAAAAGAAAGTAAAAGGTTCATAGCGGATTAAAAATGATAGAATAATGAGTGCAGCAAACACAAGCAAATGAATTGAAGTTTAGTGGTAGTTATTCAATCTGCTCATGTATGCTTCTCATTGACCTCACCATTTTGATGAACTAAGTACATTTTTAAAAAAAGACCCAAGAAATTAAGAAAATTATGCAATCATTACATTTACGTGATCAACAGCTAGAAAGATACCAGCTATTGACCAATGTAAGTTTATTATGTATTTACTGTAATGCCCCCATATATTAGCTCCAAAATGCAAGCATATAAGTGTCCCATCAATATAACATATACCTTTCCAAAATGTCACTATATAGGTGCATTTATTTTTATATTATTTATAATGTATTTATTATATAGACATGTATAACATGTGATGAAGCCCCAGGAAGGAGCAGCTAGGAGCAGTTTTTAGGTATTCAATGTAATGAGCATAGTGGAGAAGTACAGCAAATAAAAGTAGTGTGAGAAAGGGTAGTTTGACAATAATCAAGAGTGCCAATATGTTTGTGCTGGGTTCCATAACTACTGGGAATATAAGCAGGGGAAGGACAGATCACCAAACACCATGAAGGCTATACAGGCATTTAATGAGTGAGAAGAGAGGGGGTGGGGGGGGGGGGTGAGACCACAAACAATTCATGTTAAGGACAACAGACAGATAGCCAGAATGGGCAGATGCAGTGGAAGTAAGCTCCAGTGCAGTTATCTGTCTGGTTGGAGGGGTAGAATGTTTTGTTATTGGGTTGTGTATTTTGAAGTAGAGTGTGCTGTGATTGGATATTATGGAGTTGCCAAGTATCCATGATACCAGAATTTTCCAGTGTCTGCTCCCTTAAGCTGCTTGGTTCCATTCCCTGTCTCTGCCCTCCTAACAAGCTTAAGCTGCTAAATATAAGAATAATTAACAAATATTGCAGAGCTGCAGTTCAAATTCAATTTTTTTGATATTATGCACTTATTGTTTTGCTGTTTAAGTAGGAAGTGCATGTAATACCTTTTATGCAGATGGGGAAAGTACACAAGTTTGCCTCTTATTGAAGGGCTAGGTACAGAAATGTTCCTCACATTCCACAGATAACAAAAAACTAGATACTGTGCTGTGGGATGAGATGATTAAGTAGCAATTGAGGAAGAGAGTGTGCATTTTGTGGGTGTTCTGGATTACCAGTGGCTGGAGAGGCTAACTAAGCTTGAAATATAGACTACTTTTACATTTTTTAGATTTTAGATTCTGATTATCCTTAGGTAAATGGAGTGCATCAGTGGTCGAAGTGGGGGTGTATACGGTGGTATGCCATACTGCCACTTCTCCTCCTGCCTTCATTGTATAACTATCAAATTACATTCACTTACATTCCCGTTACATTTTCCAAACCACCACTTCTAAATTCCCATATGCCACCTCTAAATGTCCCTTCGACCACTGAAGTGCATACTAAAAATGAAAATATAGCACATGAAATAAATACAATTCCTATATTATTTTATTTTCAGGACTTGTTTAAGACATGAATGAGACTTGGTCAAGCAGCGTTTGTTGAGGAAAATGTTCCAGTTAATGTAGATGTGGAGAAAAGTACACAGGACTTTGAATGGACATTTTTCTTTTTCCCATTATGCACTTTTCTATGTGAACAAGTAATTCTGTAGATGGGCGTGCATGCGGCACTCTGGGGGGCCATACACTTTTGTATGCGTAAGGATGAAAAACAGGAGTAAAGAACAAAGTCGTCTAGTATTTATATGAAAAAGACACAGCATATACTGTATTTAGTATTTAGGTGCTTTGTTATATGCGTACCAAATATACAAATCAAGACATATTTGTAAAAGCAGTTCCAGCATCTAATGAATCCCACTGCCAGGATTGAAACTTGATCTTCTATCCATATCTTTATTAAAATTGTCCCCACTTTTAATATTATTGTTCTTATAATCCTTATTATCCATGATTAATTTGTTTTCATTGTTTTTAATGCCTCTATCCTATCATTATTTATTCTTATTAAGAAAGAATTCATTGACCATAAAAGTGTCTTTAAAAACGGCAACTGCCTATTATGCTTAGGAACTGTCTTGGTTTAGTTGTTCCTTTTTATTTATAAATATAAATAAGTGATTTTAATGTGTAGTTAGGACAATAATGATCTTAATCAATTCATAGAATATATTAGCTGCACTTACTTTTACTCCATTGTCAGAAAGAAGTCAACAAAATAAGAATTGTCCCAACAAATGAGAATAGGTGATAGCTTGATCTTTTGTAGAGAATCAGCACTCAAAACAACCCAGTTGTTGGTCATTGCTCAGAAAAGTTAACTATTATAAAGTTTACCAAGCCTCTTTTAAGACCTATAACAGACCCCACAATTTCACTGCTGAGATGTTTTTATCCAACTTTTAATTTGGATTGTTATATACTCCACACAATCCTAAAGGAACAGGTCTGTTTAGCAATACTTAGCAACACTCATATATTTATGTGGCTGATCCATTGCCCAAAACAAATATGTAAACTTTTGCTTTGTTTTCCACATTCATATTAGGCTGTAAACTCAGTACCCACTCACATACTCCCAATATATGTTTTTATGTCTCTTAATGTAAGGATAAATGTTGCACATCTAACTTTGCTGTGGTACACTGTATGTTTATACTTAGAAATACTACTATTATTATTATTATTATTATTAATAAACATTTTTGCATCAAGAACGTGACAGAGCTCTACTTATACATCAGTTGAATTAAAAACATGCACATATTTTCTCATAATAAATTAGTCCTATTTTTTATTTACAGCTGCCAGTTCATTGGCATATCTTGTCATGCTGCCTACGCCCAGGTCATTTTAATCAAGGCTACGGGTAACTAAATTAGATTAATCAGGTCACTGAGCACCTGAGATGACCACACACTTTGCAGTAATCGGTGATCAGATTAACCACACCAGCGGCGCACGGAGGATTGTCGGGGGGTGGTTTCCCCCCGCCGACCCCAAAAAAAAAAAACAACCCAGAGAGAGTTGCTGTCCTATACAGCAACCGCGGCGCTGTCTAAGAAGCGTCTGCGGCGGTGCTATATACAATACAGCACCACCGCGGACGCTTCTTTGACAGCGCCGCGGCTGCTGTATAGGACAGTGGCCACTTAGTTAGCGCAAGGGGGGGTTTCTAGAGACTCAGAAACCCCCCCTGCGTGCGCCACTGCACACACTCTGCAGTAATTGGTGATCAGATTGACCACACGCTCTGCGGTAATTGGTGATCAGAATTTTAGGTAGTTTCAATCAATATCTTACCAAGAATAATAACATGTTCAACTGGATTACTGGTAATTTTGTGCCCACACAAGCAGTGATTTGGGGTAATATTGATCAAAAAGGATTAGCCAAATCTTAAACCTCTAGAGGCATACTCTATACAGTTTGTGCTGTATTATTAACTACTGTTGCATATGTTCTCACTCTTCATATTTTATTAATAATAAAAGAACGTATAATTCTAAGTGCCATTCTTTCTAAAGGTTTTTGTGGTTTCATGCAAATAGACAGGATATTAGTAACCCTCATTTTCATTCTTTAATACATATAATCCAATAATGTTTAAATGCAATTGTGTTCTCCACTGTAAAAATTTTGCATGTTAAAAAATAAATGCAAACCTGCAACAGTTTCTGTTTGGGCCGTTGTTTCTGTAAATATATAAAAAAAAATACAAAATTAAATAATTACGATCCAATTAGTAAAATGACAGCATATTTATAAATTCATATTTAAAAATTTGAACTTGCAATAGTCCATTCACTGTTTGATGTAAAAAAAACTAATAAATATGTGTATCTTTTAAAAATTTCTTGGAAATAGCAGAGATATGAATGGTGGATTAAATAGCATCACCTTCCTCATGAGTTTTCCTAAGGTGCCACAAAACTATGCAGTGCTGGACAGTCGGTGTAATAGATTACACAAAAACCATACACAGAAACAGAACAAGGACATACTATGGTGATTAACACCATTAATTATTCTTATCCTTAACTAATCCTCCATCATGGAAATGATATTGCAGGCACAGGACAGGAACAATGATGTACACTGATATACAGTATACTGGCTGTAGCATCAAGCCGGTAGTCATGCACCGTTTTTCCTGATGATTTTTCCAGTGATTTTTATGACAAGTGTGTTCAGCACTGCAGATCACTGAAATAACATTATGCTGTATATTGTTGGCAAAACATTAATTCACTCATATGAAGTGCAGAAAAACTTGCATAGAAGGGGATCAATTGGGCACTGTGACAGCAGGAGCCAGGGGGTGGTCCCACTTACACTACTGTTAGTAGTATCTATGGGTCATGTGACCCTTGAATGAACACTTCCCACTGCCTCTGACAGCATGTAGGGGCATATCAGTCCACCTTGGTAAGCGGAACTTTTTGGTCAAGTGAAAATACCATTGCTTTTTGCTTCTAAAGTTCCACTTTTCCACCATGCCCAAAATATCACTCAATTAAGTATAAGTACATATTTGCCAGAGCTTGTAAAAAAAGTGCAGAGTTTGATGAAGAGAAAAACTGGACATTTACTTTCAACTTTGAAAAACACAGATTCCTCTGCGCACTACTGCCAGCTATTTTGGAAGTTCAGCACAGTCCAGAGGAGCCAAGAAGAGGCACAATGCTTTTCAATGCAGGACTGCTAGTCTCTGGGGCAGGTGCATGCTATTTTTGCAGCCCTCTTACAATAGAGGTGATAACACTGCATAGGCCAGGATGGGGATTGCTCGCATTTGCTACCACTATGGCAGGGGGACCCCAAACTTGTGATTTCTCTGTTGTAGTGGAAACCAGTCCAGGCTGTCCAGAGCTATGGCTGGTTGAGCATGTCTACCACAGGGGTAGCACTATTTACATATTAATTTTTTCAGGTGAGGGCTATTTATTCTTAAAAGGTTAAAAGGGTCTGAACATTTATTTACCTATTTATTTAAAATACGATGGTGTCCCTGAGTCTCTAGGAGTCCTCTCCCTTTAATTTTCTGAAGGCAGATGAGGAAGTGCAATCATCGCGCCCCCATTGACCACCAACAGGAAATAGCTGTGTAGTGCAGGTAAGTATTTGTTTAACGTCTTTGAACCGCCTGTGTTTTAAGGACAAGTCTCACTTAACACATACATTTTTGAAAAATCTGAACATTATGCAAAGCACCGATGCTCTTAAAACACTCCATGATCTGCTCATTCTACAGTTACTTTCAATGAGTCTTGTTACTTTCTGAAAGGGCCTCACTCTCTTTGGTCTCCAAGTATCTGGATTTTTGAAAGGTATGCTTTAAATATCTTAGCAACAGAAGGGTATATTTAAGTATGCTTTGTTAAAATGTTATAAAAGCTTGCATTCTGTTTGCCATTGTTTTAGTTTTAGCAAAAACAATGAGGAATAGATTGTAGTTCTTTACATTCTGCCTTAGTATATATTTTTCTTACCTGCTTCTAGTGTCGTTTGGTAAATACCTGAAAATCAATGTTCAGATTTAGAATCAACATAGAAATGTTAGAAATTAAAGGTTTAAAATTATGTTACAGATGAAACTTAGCAGATATGTTCATTGAATGACTGTATCACTCTAAAAACAAGCCAGCTAATAAATTAAAATTGTAGCAAGCACATATCACTGCCAGCAAACCCAAACGTATAGTGATCCTACAAGCCAGATCGGTGGCCAAATTAATTTGCAAACATGGACAGACAGAAAACCAAGTATAGATTAAAGCACAATAGATTAAACTAAACTGTGTGCTGTTTTTCATTTATCCACAAACCTGTCAATTGTAATAAAAGCCGCCAACTAGACAATTGCTACAAGTAATTTAGTTACGGTTATCAATTGCCCTGTATAGATGGAACGTAGTGCAAAACCTAATGGTACAGTAGCTACTGAAATTGTATCTGCAGATTCTGATGCTGAACCTTAAATGCAATATTTTTTAAAATAAATGAGTCACAATGTCAGTTGTTTGATTATAGATGTTAACTTGATTCATTTCAATTTGGTTTTTTTTTGTGGAAAATACAGAAGTGGCTTAATATAGTTATAAACTCCATTAACTATTATTACGTTAATGTGTAACTATATTGTTACTTCAGCATCCATTAGGAACACATTTTAAAGAATAACATACATCCAAGTTTAATATATTTTATTGTTTTTGTTGATCTGTAAAGTTTTTGAGAACATACCTGAACAGGAGACAGCAGCATCCCAGTTATGATTACAATTATGGGATCTGAGTCCTCTGTGACTGCACTGCTGTAAGGACTGTACCTTTCCTAAGCAATGCATCTTATAAAGTAGAGTGTGAGCAGAATCTTATTTGAAATATGCATTTTGTAAAGCTGCAGTGGAATATCCACCTGTAATAATATGTGTATCATTGATGACTCAGCTATCATCACTAAGTGCATATTTCATACAATTTTCTGATAACATTCTTCTTGATAAAATGCATAGCGTGAGAATAGGACAGTAGCTATAACAATGTAGTAATAGTACATAACTGTACATTTTTCAGACAAATAATAATTATGCAAAAAATACTTATTATAATTATTACTTTTATTATTACAATTAATTGCTACTATAATGGTTCTAGAGGTTTTGGAGGTATTGTATTCTTAAAACTTATGTCACTCTGATTATGTTTAGAGATGTTCACTGACCCCCGTGTTTTGGTTTTGATTTTGGATTTGGATTAACTTTGTATTTTGGTATTGGCAAAACTGCTTTTGTGTGTTTTGGTTTTGATTCCCTATTTTTTCCTAAAATCCCTATTTATTTTCTAAAAGCACATAATTTGGCTCTTTTGTTTTTGCTCCTACATTATTATTAATAACCTCAATAACATTAATTTCCAGTAATTCCCGGTCCATTTTTGTCAAGTGACAAGAACACTGCTACCCCTCCTGTTTCTGTATGATCAATGGCACTGGAGAGTGACAAGAACACTGTTATCCATGTTTCTGTGTGAGCAATGGCACTGAGCAATGGCACTGGAGAATGGAGAGTGACAAGAACACTGCTACCCCTGTTTCTGTGTGAGCAATGGCGCCGCATCTCCTGGGGAGGGAGCAAGGAAGGATTAAGATACTGGAGGCCCCCGGGCTAAGGGTACTGTGAGTGGCGACGGGCTCCCCAGATGCCAGAGGCCCCTTGGCTCTAGTCCAGTTAGACCTCGGGTTAATCCGGTCCTGGAAGGGAGGTACAAAATCTGCGAGATCCGACAACGCAATAATGATGTTTTGCCTCGATTCAGATCCGAGGATGCGCGAAAGTACCGAGCCGGCTCGCGAGCCTATTCGGATCCCCTAAGTTCGGGTGGGCTCGGTTTCCAGAAAACCGAGCCCGAGCATTTTTACATATGATTATGTTCTAAAATGTACTCTGGTTCTGAGGTCTTTCATCAACTTTCACCTATAAGACATGTTTTGTGAATCTCCACATGGATGCACAGGTACCTAAATGATTTGCTTTGGCTATTGACACCTATATATATTTTGCACCTGTGCGTTGTTTAGAAGCCAGGGGACACATGTGGAAACCAATGATGGAAGCACTATCAGAAATATTAATCTGTCGCTACAGAACCTCTTTTATTCCTTTAATCTGAAATTTAATACATGAAAAACTAATACATTAATTTTGTGGCTTACCTGTGGGCACATCCGGGGATGGGTTCTGAGCGTCTGAAAGTGGAAGTTTATTATTAGTGAGTTTTAGGTAGTAAAATACATCAATCAGATCAATTTTAAAATGTTATTATTTTAACTTGTTTGATGCTAAATATTTTCTACAATGCCTGTACATTACTTCTGATTATCTGCACTAGATCATATATGTCAAACAATATTTTGACTTACATGATTAAAATTAAGTGATAGATAAATTTTACCTATTGCCAATATTGCTAATTCAACAAGGTCTCTATTCCCACCTGAGATGATCTATGTGTTGTACTGCAATGTTGAGAATACTTGCCATGCTCTACTTTAAATCCATTTAAGCAATAGCTGCCATTGCTATGTCATATACTGTTGGTGAACAGACAAAAGAGATGAACACATACATCAGTGACCACAAGCTCAGCACCTGACACAAAGATATTTTGGTGAAAATGTTGTTGATGACAATTTTTACAATTTAGCCCCTAATGCCAGCATTTCCTTTCCAGCTCTCCCGAGGGTAACAACCTATTTGAACATGTGTCCCTTACCTTTACTTTGCTCTGTGATATTCATTACTTCATAACACCTTTTAAGCTACATTTCCAGTGAAATACAAACCTCCTCACTCATAATTCTGTTGCTAAATGTGTGAAGTTGGACATTTAAATAGGGGGAGAGTGGAGAAATTGGAACATAAAACAATGAGATGTTTGGGGGCGGCATAAATGTATTTTTACTAGAGTAAGAGATTAAAGGGGTTGATACACTAGGTTCAAGTGTTTTCCCTCACATCATATCAATGAATACAACTTAATTTTGTATTATTATTATTATTATTATTATTATATACATTGCCTTCTTGTATGTACAACAGAAATATATGTATGATCTTATTACTAAAATATTCAGAGCAACAGTGGAATACATTAGCAGATGACACCTGCATTTTCCTGGTGCACACAGTTATGAGAGCCGCATCCATTATGAGGACATTGACCAGATAATGTTCATTTTCAAAAAATCTCATCCTGTTCATCTAAGGATAACGCCTTTGTGAACCTGTGTCCCTGACCTTTTATTTGTTCTCTAGTAATGATTTTGCTAATTTGTTGCTGTAATAACAAAAACCCCGTACCCCATTCTATCTCCCAAGCTACATTTCAGACAACATCCAAACCTCCTCAATCAGGATGCATGGCAGTGCTTCAGAGTGTTAACAATATAAATATTTTGAAAAAATATATATATATTTAGAAAAACACTGGCATACCTGAGCAGATGACACCTGCATCTTCATGGTGCCTACAATTATGAGAGCCCCATCCATGGTGAAGACATTGGGACAGATACTGTTCATATCCAGAACAGCGCACTTCATCCAGAAAAATACTCCCAGAACCTTGCCCAAAATATGCATTTTGTAGAGCTGAAACTCCATATCCACAATTCAGCTGCCTGCATACAACATGTGCATCATTGATATCCCAGCTATCATCACATACTGTTCCCCAGGTATTGTTATAGTAGATCTCCACACGTCCAGCACATCTGTCTGTGCCATTCACAAGCCGGATAGGGTTACTTCCTAAAACAAAGTAACAGACTCTATGTTAATAGAGGATTCAAAATTGCAGAATATAGAGTACACAAAAAATAAGGAAATTAAGCACTGTTGTGTTAATTTTATGCATGATGTTGCTCCTATCATTTCGCTTAGCGTGCCACTAACAAATAGTTAAAAAGTCACAAACTATTAAGAATAAAGGGTCATGATTAGATTTAATTAAGCAACAGAAAATTGCCCATCTGTTCCCTGGTGTTACCTATTTGTACACAAGACATTAATGTAATACAAATGGGAATATTGTCTTGATAGTGTTATTAATAAATATGAATGTTCCACTTTCCCCTTTCAAAATTAAATGAAAATTTTAGTCCAAATTGAAATGTCAATTAAGTAACGTGAACGATGACTGCAAATTCATATAATATAGCCGCAATGCAAATAAATTAAATCCAGCTGTATCAGCTGGATGTGTTTATATGTCATCGGCAATCACAATGCTGATATGCTCATCAGTCAATCAGAATCTGCTAGGTAGTGCTGCTGATAGTGCTAATCATCATTGCCTATTGCTGCATTAACCCTCCAGTAGGCACAAGACATATACCTCCTAGAAGTCGAATCTGCGAATGCATCCACATCTAATTTTTTTAAATTATGTACTTTCTATACTCAGACTACGCTTGGCAGCCACTGTCTGCTCATGTTCCACCTTTCCAGGTGAGAGGAGACATAGATCATCAATACACAAAAAAATACTCTAAATTAGCCATGATCTATACAGCTCCACAACACAAGCATAAAGCGCCAGTTTTACGTCAGGAGCAACAAGTATAGAGTAGAGGTGTGGCTTGACATTGTTAATAGTATAGTCACATTACCCAATTTCTACAAAATATAATAAAACTCTGTATTTCAACAAAATAGTCACATGCTATAGGTATAGATCTAACATTAGAGCACAGTGGCACAGTGGATTAGCATTCTGTCTCGCTAGCAATGTTAGAAATATTATACTATGTAACACTTTTTCTTTATATATTAATCATTCACTACGTCTAGCCTGTTGGGAGAATTATGTGCGCCTGTAATCTCTGTACCCAGCTTCTGACTATGAGGATATAAACAAAATAAAATAAAACACGGGAAGGACTACAGGAATAGAAATGGGAATAGCAGATGCTGAACCTTAAATTGTAGAAGTAAGCAATATTTTCTAAAATAAGTGCATCATCATGCCAGTTATTTTATTGCTAACTCATTTAAAAAATATTGTTATAAAACACAGAAGTAGCATAAATATTGGTTTAAATTCCAGTAAATATCCTTATTTTAATGTTTAATAATATTGTTAATTCAGCATCCATTAGGAAACATATATTTTAAAAAATAACATACACCCCAGTTTAATATATTTTATTGTTCTCCTTTTGAAGTTATTATGAAGTTATTGAGAATATTCCTGAACAGAAAACATCAGCAACCTCATTATTGTTTCAATGATGGGATCCCAGTCCTCTGTGACAGACTGTTCTCTTCCCAAGGAATGCACCTTATCGAGTAGAATGTGACCAGAATCTTGTTTGAAATGTGCACTTTGTAAAGCTGCAGTGGAATATGCACTAACTGTCTGCATATAAAATATGTATCATTGATGACCCAGCTATCATCATAAACTAAGACAAGGCTCTTGTAACATTCTACTTGATAACATGCATTGCTTAGGAAGAGAACATATGGCATTGTGATCACAGATGATGGGGCTCCCAAAATTGTAACTTCAATTTTTTTACTTTTGTACTTTGCAATTTTTAAAACACTTGTTTGCTTGTCTCCTTTGTGCTTGCTTTGTCTCAGGCACCAGAATTATTAAAAGACAACATATTGAAAGGCATTCATAATTCCAGCTCTGAGTTTTTTAAAAGCAAATACTTTTGTTGGTTGAAAAGATCTGCAGCTCAACAAAAATTCAGAAAAGCCATCCATTCTCTCTTTACTTTAAATTAAATCAACAGATTACTCCTAGACCATAAAGTGTATTGCTTGGTTAAATACCTTCTCTAGTACTAATGTTTAGAGGGTGAATGTCCTATAACTATAGCAGCTCCCAAACTACAAGTGATTGGAACGTTTCAATTTCATTATATTTTCTTACCTGTTGCTGTTGTTGTTTGAAAAGCTTCTGAAACTAAAAAAGGATAGGTTCAGTATCAACATATAAATGTTAGAATGTAAAGCTTTATCAAATTATGCTAGAGATGAAACAACTATTCTTATCAGAAATGCACTCTGAATTAATGTACCACTGTAAAAACAAGCCTATAAATAATAGAAAAAGTAGTGAGCACATGTCTTTGTTAGTATAACTTTTACAGACTGGGGTCCCAAAACAAATGAAAAACATGGACAGGTAAAAAAAACTTCCATGTCCATAGGAAGCTGTTTTTCGTCCATCCACAATCTGTCAACTTCTGATATTGGATGGAGGGCTAAAACACCTGTGTGCAAATACTCTACAAATCACAGGATTTTCAGGTAACTCTTCCTTCCGCATTACGCTCTTGAAATGAAGTGGGAGGGAAGTGCCGGTATGTCATATAGGCACATACCACCTAACTTCGAGCACTGGTTGAAGCCCATCTCCTGTGAATGCTGGTAGCGATCTTATTGATAAACTGCATTGTTTGAGAATGTAACAGTACTAATGGCATTGTGGTTACAGTGGATGAGGCTCCCATATTTCCAATCATAGCAAGAATGCTAGTGTCTTCTGTTCAAGTATGTGTTATTGTGAAGGTGTGTGGGCGTGCGATAACTGCGCATGCGCAGTACCTACAGTGCATGCGCCGATATCAGCGTGTGCATGGCCATACTGCAACTGCTTATGCGCCGACGGCGCATGCGCAGTTACATAGTAGAACCCCACTGTGTGTGCCGAATCAAGTCAGCACGTACACAGTGAGGAGAACCGCCAGGGGTGATGACATCATCACCCCTGGACACACACAACATCCACGTGTGTGGTGAATCACCACACACATGTTGCTGCTGGGGAGGCTGGGAGCTTTAGCGTCTGGACTATAAAAGCCAGACCCGGGACTCCGGCTCGCCCTCTCTCTGCCTGCCCCTGGACAACGAGCACTGTACTGCACTACACTAGTGACACACTACACTACAGACACACTAGACTACATAAAATATATATTATACCACACCACACTACACTACAGAAAATAAATATTATATAGGGACATTCTGCACTACAGAAAATACACTATACTACAGGAAACCTACACTAAGCTAGAGGGAAAGGTTTCTATACTACAGGAACGTTCCCTACATTGCAGATAAAGAATTGTACCCAAGATACAAGGATTTGGTAAGTATCATTGATAATATATATATATATATATATATATATATATATATATATATATATATATATATATATATATATATAAAGCTATATGTGTCTGTAATGTGGATTTAAATATTTATATACATTTAACTGTGTAGCTATTGTCTGATATCTGTTAAATCAATATTATAAATACTAACATTATTAAGGATACATATGTAAAGCAAAGATAGTGTAAGGAATAAAGGTGGTGAACCTAGGGTTAATTTTATATTGATATACTATGGTATACTATGTTATGTTAAACAATGTTATGATATATGTGTGAACTGTGAATGCAAGCTTTTCTATGTTAACAGTAAAATACTTTGATTTAAATACATACATATGTTGTGAGTATTGGTCATTTATAATGAATATATACTGTGAAGTACTGCAGAGATACAGTGGTTATTGGATAAATAATTCTGTAAAGCTTAAGTGTTATTTAGTATGGTCAAAAGACTGTGTAAAGCAACATTGTCTAAGGAAAAGTGCATAAAAGTGCAAGTTTTATAATGAGTGTATCTGAGAACAGAATAAGCGTGCGCATGTGAGGCGCAACCACAGGTCCTTTTACATTGGCGAGCCTTGGCCCAACTGTTTTAATTGTAATATTTATACTAGGATATAGTAGTGAAAATTGTGATATTGTAAACCTAATTCGGTAGAGGGGCGTGAACGAATAGCATAGGTACACAAAGGAGGTGATACTTATGTGTTATTAGCGTATGCCTTTTCTGGAAAGAGGTTTGGACAGATAACATTGTTTTACTTGAGGCCTAGAAGAAATACAATTAGTTGCAGAAAATATAGTTTAAAATTTAAAGTTTCTTGGATACTCATTGTTTTATTTCTTTCTTTAAGAAGGAATGGTTTGTCGCACTGTGAGCGTTTGTGAAAACATGGATTCACTTTTCAAGGTTACAACAGTCCTTTGGAAGGGTCCTGCTGAGAGGAGAAAGACGTTCCTGAACTGAAGAGGATCTTTCTGGAAGCAGCATTTTTAAGTCTCGGAGGCTTAAGGGGACTGGTATTACTACAGTGAGAAGTAACACTGAACATAGAACAAAAATTACTTCTGTATCTGGACAGGTGAGTATGAATTTTATTACATTGAGAAGTTGTCAGCAAATAGTATGTTTAACCCAGGGATGCCTAATAATTACATATCTGCTGAAAATTTATGGGCAACACTTTTAGAACAGGCATATACACATGATGCGCTGTGTAATCACAGGAGAACCGTGTTCAACAAAAAAACTAAACGTCTCCAAATTTTAGCAACATTGGTACATGCTTATGAAGATGGGATTTGGACATCTGAACAAGCTGAGATGTTAGTTAAAAACAAAAAGGACACTGATGCAAATTTTCATTGTTAGTGTGGCATTGACAAGGTTAAAAGTGTTTCCATTCTTGAAGCATAATTGGAAGAGAAAGATATGGCCAATATAGATAAGGGAAGGCAGATTTGTATGCTCAATTCCCAATTATTAGAGAGAGAAAAATATTACACAGATGTTGCTAAGGAATTGGCAGAACTGTATACAGAGATCAATGTATTCAGGGATAAGATAGCATCTAATGAAGTTCTAATTGCTGAATTACAAAGTGATTTATTCAATAGAGCACAGATGATGACCAATATGCAAAAAATATTCAATGAGTTATCACCCTTTTCCACAACACATAATACATCCATGAGTAGAAAGGAGGTATGTATAAGTGATAAGAGAAGCAGTGAAACAGGGAGTATAGGACATATTATGCCCATACTTACTCCTATGATAAATTACAGAAATCCAATAGCCTCAGTGGTTGACCCTGTAGCACGCACATTAACTTATTTCCCAACACCCATGGGGAATGGATCTAATGGTCGTGCACAATTTTTGGATGATCAAGTTTTTGGCCTAGGCAGCGGTCGGGAAACTGTACATGCCGCTCCTACACCACAAACAAGTGACGGTAATGACACAGGATTGCATGTTCCCCATCAAAATTATAGTATGGAGAAGACACAATTTATGTTGAAAATCCGTAAGGAAATTCCAAAATATGATCCCAATATAGACCCCTTTACCTCTTGCGATATTTTTGAGGAACATTGTGACAAGTCTAGTGTCGCCCCAGAACATCTCATGGACTTGTTTAAATTGTAGTTACCCACTCACTTCAATCAGAGGTATGCAGCAACTGGAAAAACCAATCCCAAAAATGCTAAATTTTATGATGAGGAAGAGAGATTTTCTGTCCTCATGAAACTGGCAACTGGTCATTGGGAAGTTACAACAGAGATCCTATCTAACTTTAAACCAACCATTCACGAAGAGCCATTGTCTCTCTGTGGTAGGTTTGAAGCAATGTATAGAAAGTAACCAAATATCAAGGTACAGACGTTCCACAAGGCATGATTACATGTTTGTGTAAAAGTTTCCATACGTTGACACAGCAATTCGCTTAAGTGCAGCTAAAGAACCAACGTTTGCAGACGCAGCAATGGTTATAGAAGAGTATAGACAAGATTTGATGAAAAATAGGAAGTCACTGAAGATCAGGGAATATGATGTGGTAAATGGCAGATCACAACATGCAGCAATGTGCGCAGACAGACACATATTACCCCTGCAGCTCCTCCACAGGAGAAATTGCTGAATGTGCAACGTTATGCATGCTTAAAGTTTGGCCATGTAAGACGTAACTGTCCACAAGGTGTTCGCAAAGAGTATATACTGTAAGTGACTCTGAACCTCACGTTAGGGAGTTAGATGAGCAAGCAAATATCCAGTCAAAACTGCAGCACCTGAATCAGATGCAAAAATGTGTGTCGCTTGTAAGTACACATACTGGCCAAACAGGACAGTCTCATGTACAGTCAGATTACTCAGTGACTCCACAGACACAGAACTCTTTAGAACAGATAAACAATTGTGACGTACAAGGAGACCCCATATAATAGCCAGAATAAAAAATGAATTACTGAAAATGATGCTTGATACTGGGACAGAAGGTATAATAGCCGCCCGATTTGAGGCAATGGACAAATTACGTAGACCAAATATCCTACAAGATTTGCGAAAATTCCTTGGAGTTACAAACTTCATAAGGGAGTTCATAGAGGATTTTGCTACAAAAGCGAAACCTCTGTATGAATTGCTCAGAAGTGAAGAACCTTTATTGAAAGGATGGGCAGAAGCACAGGAAGAGACATTTTCTACTCTGAAAAGAGATCTCTCTTCTGCCCCAGTTTTGGCCACTCCACAACCAGAGGGCGAGCTGGCAATTCAGGCTCACGCTGGCCCAGAGTCCATATAAACAGTCTTACTACAAGAAGTAAGATCTGTGACTAGACCACTAGGGTATTTCTCAAGACTTCTTTCTCCTGTGGAAAGAGGTTTTGATGAATGTGCAAAACAACTGGCTGCAATACATTATGCTGTCAAAATGACAGAAAATATTGTGGGCTTTAGACCCCTTACTATACGGACCCCACACTCTCCATTAACCCATATACTCTGGGACATGCTGCCTGGTGTCTCTCAACCGAGGTTTGGGAGATGAATAATGAATTTGAGTGGGCGCAATCTCCAAGGAAGTCACAAGGCTAAATATGTATTGTCTCTACTGCTAAACACAGCAGGGACGGCACACCACTGTGGACAAATGCCATATGATGGAAAAAATGACTTTGTTCAGACAAACAGCACATCCGGATGACCGAGTCATCTTTGTTGATGGGTCTCGGTCACACACGGATGGGAAATATGTGACAGGTTATACAGTCTTGGATAAGAATACAGGGCTTCAGAGTCTTGTTAAATAACCTGGTCACCTGTTGGCACAAAGGGCAGAATTGGAGGCAGTAAAGGAAGCCTTACTACTCCAACCTTCAGGACCACGTACTATATGTAGCATCAGCTCATATGTAGTTCTGTCAGTGACATTACACTTGGATGCCTGGCACAGGCGTGGATTCGTGGATAGCCAGAATAAACACAAGCAGTGATTTGGGGTAATATTGGACAACAAGGATTAGCCAAATCTTAAACCTCTAGAGGCATATTTTTTACAGTTTGTGCTGTATAATTAACTACTGTTGCATATGTTCTCACTCTACATATTTTATTAATAATAAAAGAACGTATAATTCTAAGTACCATTCTTTCTAAGGGTTTTTGTGGTTTCATGCAAATAGACAGGGTAATAGTAACCCTCATTTTCATTCTTTAATACATATAATCCAATAATATCTAAATGCAATTTTGTTTTCCACTGTTTAAATTCTGTATGTTAAAAAATAAATGCAAACCTGCAACAGTTTCTGTTTGGGCCGTTTCTGTAAAAAAAAAATTAAAAATTTTTTTTAAATAATTACGATCCAATTAGTAAAATGACAGCATATTTATAATTTCATATTTAAAAATTTGAACTTGCAATAGTCCATTCACTGTTTGATGTAAAAAAAAGTAATAAATGTATGTATCTTTTAGTCGGTAGCCATGCACCTTTTTTCCTGATGACAGTGATTTTTATGACAAATGTGTTCAGCACTGCAGACAAATGAAACAACACTCTAAGGGGCATATTCAATTCTCGTCGGAAACGCCAAAAATCCCGCGGTCCGCACACTATTACCGTTATATGCGCGGAAAAAATGTTAATACGGTAATTTTCTCGCTGGATTTCAGCTCACAGCTCCCTGAGCCGCAAGCTGAAATCCAGCTAACTATTACCATATTATCGGTAATAGTTTTTTCGCGCCGTGGGAACAGGAGAATTGAATATGCCTCTAACAATATGCTGTATATTGTTGGCAAAACATTAACTCACTCATATAAAGTACATCAATTTTAGAATCGGTAGCCATGCACCTTTTTTTTTTTATGACAAATGTGTTCAGCACTGCAGATCAGTGAAATGACATTATGCTGTATATTGTTGGCAAAACATTAACTCACTCATAGAAAGTGCAGAACCACTTTTGCCATACTCCCCTACAGTCATTGGTATTACAATGTACATTGACAAACATTTAGATTTTACATACAGGGTGGCATAAAGGGGGATCAATTGGGCACAGTGACAGCAGAAGCCAGGGGGTTGTCCCTCGTACACTACTGTTAGAAGTATCTATGGGTAATGTGACCCTTGGATGAACACTTCCCACTGCCTCTGACAGCACGTAGCTGCATATCAGTCCACCTTGGTAAGTGGAACGTTTTGGTAATTGGAAAATACCTTTGCTTTTTGCTTGTAAAGTTCCACTTTTCCAGCATGCCCAAAGTATCACTCAATTAAGTGTAAGTACATACTTGCCAGAGCTTGTAAAAAGAAGTGCAGAGTTTGACGAAGAGAAAAAACACAGATTCCTCTGCTCCCTTTGCTTACATATTGTGGTACTACTGCCAGCTATTTTGCAAGTTCATGTTCCAGCATGCACTGACAGCACAGTCCAGAGGAGCCAAGAAGCGGCACAGTGCTTTTCAATGCAGGACTGCTAGTCTCTGGGGCAGGGTGCATGCTAATTTTGCAGCCCTCTTACAATAGAGGGGATAACACTGCATAGGCCAGCCTGGGGATTGCTCGCATTTGCTACCACTATGGTGAGGGGACCCCAAACTTGTGATTTCTCTGTAGAAGTGGAAACCAGTCCAGGCTGTCCAGAGCTATGGCTGGTTGAGCATTTCTACCATGGGGGTAGCACTATTTACATATTATTTTTTTCAGGTGAGGGCTATATATCAACATTCTTAAAAGGTTAAAAGGGTCAGAACATTTATTTACCTAATTATTTAATATACAATGGTGTCCATGAGTTTCTAGGAGTCCTCTCCCATTAATTTTCTGTAGGCAGATGAGGAAGTGGGACTTAATGATGCAATCATCACGCCCGCATTGACCACCAACAGGAATTGTTGGTCTTCTTTGAACCGCCTATGTTTTAAGGACAAGTCCCATTTAACACATACATTTTTAAAAAATCTGAACATTATGCAAAGCACCGATCCTCTTAAAACACTCCATGATCTGCTCAGTCTACAGGTACTTTCAATGAGTCCTGTTATTTTATGAGAGGTCCTCACTCTCTTTGGTCTCCAAATATCTGGACTTTTTGGAAGGTATGCTTTAAATATCTTAGCAACAGAAGGTATATTTAAGTATGCTTTGTTAAAATGTTATAAAAGCTTGCATTCTGTTCACCATTGTTTTAGTTCTAGCAAAAACAATGATGAATAGAGTGTAGTTCTTTATATTCTGCCTTAGTATATATTTTCTTACCTGCTTCTAGTGTTGTTTGGTAAATACCTGAAAATCAATGTTCAGATTCAGAATCAACATAGAAATGTTAGAACTTAAAGGTTTTAAATTATGTTAAAGATCAAACTTAGCAGATATGTTCCTTGAATGACTGTATCACTCTAAAAACAAGCCAGGTAATAAATTAAAAATGTAGCAAGCACATATCACTGCCAGCAAACCCAAACATATAGCGATCCTACAAGCCAGATCGGTGGCCAAACTAATTTGCAAACATGGACAGACAGAAAAACCTCCATGTACCTAGCTAACATAAAATAGATTAAACTAAGCTGTCTGCTGTTTTTTATTTATCCACAATCCGTCAATTGTAATAAAAGCCGCAAACTAGACAATTGCTACAAGTAATTTAGTTATCAATTGGCCTTTATGGATGGAACGTAGGGCCAATGTTATTAATAGGACTAGTAGCTAGAGCAGGGTTTTGACATAGTGGATTATAGCTCTGCATTTCAACAAAGTATTCATTTGCTATATATGCATAATCTTTATGTACTATATACAGTATATATTTCCAGCATTAGAGCATAGTGGTTAGCACTGCTACCTCACTAGCAATGCTAGAAATATTACACTATACTACAGTTATTCTTTTTATATTAATCAGGCAGCATGTCTAGCCTAATGGGAGAATTACCTGCATCTGTAACCTCTGTACCCAGCTCTTGCCTATGAGAACATACTCAAAATTTAAAACACTTAAGTATTTTCTTGTAAGAAGGGTGGCAAAACCTAATGGTACAGTAGCTGATGCTGAAACTTAAATGCAATATTTTCTAAAATAAATGAGTCACAATGTCAGTTGTTTAATTATTGATGTTAATTTGATTCATTTCAATTTCTTTTTTTGTTTGTGGAAAATACAGAAGTGGCTTAAATATAGTTATAAACTCCATTAACTATAATTACCTTAAAGTGTAACTATATTGTTACTTTAGCATCCATTAGGAACACATATTTTAAAGAATAACATACATCCAAGTTTAATATATTTTATTGTTTTTGTTGATCTGTGAAGTTATTGAGAATATACCTGAACAGGAGTCAGCAGCATCCCAGTTATGATTACAATTATGGGATCTGAATTCTCTGTGACTGCACTACTGTAAGGACTGTACCTTTCCCAAGCAATGCATCTTATAAAGTAGAGTGTGAGAAGAATCTTATTTGAAATATGCATTTTGTAAAGCTGCAATGGAATATCCAGAGTCCAATTGTAATAATATGTGTATCATTGATGACCCAGCTATCATCACTAAGTGCATATTTCAGACAAGCTTCTGATAACATTCTTCTTGATAATATGCATAGTGTGAGAATAGGACAGTAGCTATAACAATGCAGTTATAGTACATAACTGTACATTTTTCAGACAAATAATAATTATGCAAAACACACTCAATATAATTATTATTATTATTATTATTATTATTATTATTATTACACTTAATTTCTACTATAGTGGTTCTAGTGATTTTGATGGGACTGTATTCTTAAAACTTATGTCACTCTGATTATGCTTAAAGATGTTCACTGACCCCCATGTTTTGGTTTTGGAACTGAATTAACTTCGTGTTTTGGTTTTGGCAAAACCGCCCTCGCTTATTTTGGTTTTGGTTTTGTGTCGGATCCCCATTTTTTCCTAAAATCCCTATCTTTTTCTAAAATCACATAATTTGGCTCTTTTTTTGCTCCCACATTATTATTAAACTTAATAACATTAATTTACAGTAAATTTTTGTCAAATGACAAGAACACTGTTACCCCTCCTGTTTCTGTATGAGCAATGGCACTGAACAATGGCACTGGAGACTGGAGAGTGACAAGAACACTACTACCCAGGGCCGGATTTACCGCTAGGCAACCTAGGCACCTGCCTAGGGCCTAGCGGCTCTGGGGGGGCACAGCTGGGGGGACAGGAGTAATTTTAAAAAAAATGAAAAAAAAATAAAAAATCGGCCCCCTCCCCCGGGGGGGGGGGGGGGGGGTGCCGCGAGTCGGGGAAGGGGGGGGTGCCGCGAATCGGAGGAGGGGGGTTCGGGTGCCGCGAATCGGGTCCCGGCAGCCTCTTCTCCTCTCAGTGATAGAGAGAGGAGGAGAGGCTGCCGGGACCCGACGAGCGATCACGTGACTCTTTCTCTTTTTTTTTTTTACATCTGGACTGACGGAGGAGGAGCAGCGCGCAATAGAAAGGTAAGTAAAACAAGGGACAGAAGTGGTGATGGTGAAGGGGCACAGAAGTGGTGATGGTGAAGGGGCACAGAAGTGGTGATGGTGATGGGCACAGAGGTGGTGAAGGGCACAGAGATGGTGATTGGCACAGAAGTGGTGATGGTGATTGGCACAGAAGTGGTGATGGTGAAGGGCACAGAGGTTGTGATGGTGAAGGGCACAGAGATGGTGATGGTGAAGGGCACAGAGATGGTGATTGGCACAGAAGTGGTGATGGTGATTGGCACAGAAGTGGTGATGGGCACAGAGGTGGTGATGGTGAAGGGCACAGCGGTGGTGATGGTGAAGGGGCACAGAATTGGTGATGGTGATTGGCACAGAGGTGGTGATGGTGAAGGGCACAGAGGTGGTGATGGTGAAGAGGCACAGAGGTGGTGATGGTGATTGGCACAGAAGTGGTGATGGTGAAGGGCACAGAGGTGGTAATGGGCACAGAGGTGGTGATGGTGATTGGCACAGTGGTGGTGATGGTGATTGGCACAGAGGTGGTGATGGTGATGGGCACAGAGGTGATGGTGAAAGGGCACATGTGATATTGTGAAGGGTCAAAAGTGACAATGAAGGGGCACAGTGTGATGATAGAGGGACAAAAGTGACAAGAGCACATACTTGGATTTATGCGTATTATTTTTGCAAACAACTTAAGTAAGTATTTCTGCCCTGACTTCAATATTTATTATGTTGTTTTGACCCAACTACTTAAAAAAACGGGACTGCTTGGTAATTATTTAGGGGTGCCTTTTTCTGCAGCAGGGTGGCCTTGCTCTTTTCACATGTTAGGTACGCCCCCAAAGATGCAAGCCACGCCCTCACCTCCTTTGGCGGCGTGCCGCCGCTGCGCGACGGCACATGCTTTCATACTTTCATATCTACTTAACTATAGGGGTATATGGTAGGCATACGGCGGCACATGCTTTCACTTCTATGTAACTATAGGGGTATATGGTAGGCATGCTGCGGCACATGCTTTCACTTCTACGTAACTATAGGGGTATATGGTAGGCTGCAAAAATATAGTGCTATGGATTGTTGCAGGGAGGGGCCCCAAAAACAGTATCCTGTCTAGGGCCCTATGAGGTCTAAATCCGGCTCTGCTACTACCCATGTTTCTGTGTGAGCAATGGCACTGAGCAATGTCACTGGAGAATGGAGAGTAACAATAACTCTGCTCTCCCTATTTGTGTGTGAGCAATGGCACTGGATCTCCTGGCGAGGGAGCAGGGCCGGATTAAGGTACAGTAGGCCCCGGGCTAAGGGTATATAAGGAATCTCCGGCGCTAATAGGTAGCACAATAAACATAAAAACACAAATTCAAAATGAACATCAATTGCAGCAAATCAATAGAGGGGGTGCAATCCTCTAATAAACAAACATATCAACCAAAAATCAGATTGCGCATAAGATGTTCCATTGAAAATACTTGTATGTGGAAGTAAGCAAACAAATTGGCTCAATGAGTAAATATATATATGTTTACTCCGGCAGTAGATGAATACATTATATAATAAAATAAAAATAAAATATAACAACAGATAGAATCCAAAATCACATATGTATCTATAGCTAATAGGAATCTATGTTAATAAAGATGTCAAAGGATATCTCAACAAAGAGCCAGATGGCTAACATATAACGGATTGTCCATATGACCATAAGAGTAATAGCTCTGTATACAGGTATAAATGAGACAACTTTGTTTCGCCAGATTCCGGCTATGAAATAAGATGACGAGTTCCCACAAGTAAAGCGGTATATTCAAATGTGAAGCTCCATAGTAGTAGCTGAAATACATTAGTAGTGGAGCAGTACGCTGTTGGTGGTGTTCATTATGCCAATATATGAATCAGGCTTGTGTATAAATGAAACATCCAGATCTTACCTGTGAAGGGAGATACAGATCCAAATTCCCGTCCCGCCGCACAAGCGGTTCAGACAAGTGGAGACTCCACGATGTGTCTTCTGTGGTGCGCACCACCTAAATCCGTCCGGATTGAAGCACAGTTGATTGTAAAGATGTTCCTCTTAAGGACACAATGTACGTAAGAGCCTCTGAAGACAATATATCAAATTGTATCAAATGTCTTCCCGATAGATGAGGCTCAACAGAGCTGATGCTCAATAGTGGGTATTCCGTAGATAGGAAAATGACAAGCAGCAACGCGTTTCGTCCGTCCAAGCGGACTTTTTCAAGCTATAAAGCTAACTCTCTCTCCTATGGTCATATATAGTGTATGGAAGAGGGAGGAACCTCGTAAAGTCATTTGCGGCCGGGCTAAGGGTACTGTGTGGCCCCCTCCCTGTGAGATTCCCCCTGCGAGACACCCCCCAGCTTACCTTCTATTCCTGATCCGTCCTGTCTGCAGGCTGCAGGCAGGGCTGCCAAGAGGAATTCAGGGCCTGGGTACAACAAATTCATAGGGCCCCCCTCATAGTCGAGTAAGCCCTAAAAATTTCGGGGGTGTGGTCATACATTTGGGGCGCATGGCAATGCGCCGTTGGGGCGTAGCTAGCACATCAAAATCACTAGGTCCTGAATTCACCAGAGCGTGACATATGTCCCAGCACTCCTGACTTTTAAGACATGTAGTATAGAAAGAATGCAGTGTGTACACAAAGAGTTCAGTCTTGGCCTGTGCCCACTGGGCTCACCAAACACTAACCAAACATTGGCATTGTCCCTACTAGAATCACATTTCACACACTATGCTGCTCTGTCCTACCTGTTCTTCTCACTTTCTCCACCTGTGGCTGCTGATTTCTTAAGTTGTGGCTTGTCTGGATTCTGGAATGTTGGAGGACCTATTTGGGGAAAAAAAGGGTACATTTAGAAAATTACAGTCAGATGCAGCGTTAAATCAATAGCACCCACAATTAATAATAAGGCCTTCCTCCAGCCCCAACATTAAAATAATAGTATTCACATTTAACAAATAAACCTATTTCCCGTCATGCAAACAGCCTAGCAATACCTATTTCCCGCAACCATCAGTGCCATTAAATTCATAGTCACATTTAATAAATAGACCTCATTCTCTCCAAACTCACCCCCACATTCAATAGCCCCCAAATCACCCCATCTTAAATTAATAATCCCCACTATTAAATTGCTTCACCATCACCCTACAAACAAAATAGCGTCCATTAATTAGCCACCACCTACCGCACACACACTACATTGCAACAAGCCCCCTGTGCCATCACACACACACACACACACACACACATTACTGTGCCCCTTCATCACAACTACACTGTGCCCTCCATGCTGTTTTACCCCCTTTTTATTCACTCTGTGCCTATCTCCCCTTTTTTTTAACGCTGTGCCTCTCTGCCCCTTTTTTTTATTCTGTGCCTCTTTCCCCCTTTTTTTAACTCTGTGCATCTCTGCCCCTGTTTTCCTCTGTGTTTCTCTGCCCCTGTTTTCCTCTGTGCCTCTCTGCCCCTGTTTTCCTCTGTGCCTCTATGACCCTTCTTTATACTACTGTCCCTCTGTTTCCTCCCCTTGCCTCTCAGTTTTTTTCCTTACCTTTTGTCAGCTTCTTTCTTTTCTTCTCTTCTCTTCTGTCTTCTCTTCTTTCTTCTGCCATGGTCTTGTCTGGCTGCGGCGCTCCTCACTGACTGACTGTCAGGCGTGACTTGATGACGTCACGCCTGACAGTCAGTGTGAATGGAGAAGACAGGAGAGGAGGGACGAGGTCACGTGAGTATTGATTTTTTTACTTTTTTTGTTATTTCTTATAGCTCCCCCCACCAACGGACACCCCCCCCCCCCCCCCCCGCCCGGGAAATAATTAAAAAAAAATATATTTTTTTTTTTAAAACGCAAGATACACAAAATAATTTAAAAAAAGAATGAAAAAAAATAGCGGCGAGGGCCTGGCCCGGGCCCCCTGGCATGGCCGGGCCCGGGTAAAATGTACCCGCTCCCCCCCCCTCTCGGCAGCCCTGGCTGCAGGCGTTCTAACACTCCCTGTAGTGCTTCTGTGGCACGCAGTAATCTCCTTACTGAGGAGATCTCTTGAGAGTGAGACTGAGTCATAGTCTCACTCTTACGAGATCTCCTCAGTAAGGAGATTACTGCGCACCTTGGAAGCTCTACAGTGACAGCAGGCATCTAACAGCATAACATTTGCTGTTAGCTGCCTGCCAGTCTTCTTAAGCGGCTGACAGTCAGAGCCAGCGGCAGGGATGCCGCCGGCCCGATGAATGCCGGTGGGTCCCACAGATGCCAAAGGCCCTTTGGCACCATCTCAGCTAGACCTCTGGTTAATCCAGGCCTAGGGAGGGAGGCACTTATGGAATCCAAAGCCCGCGAGATCCGACAACACAACAATGAGGTTTTCCCTCGATTCAGATTCGAGGATGTGTGAAAGTACCGAGCCGGCTCTCGAGCCTACTCAGATCCCTTAAGTTCGGATGGGCTCGGTTTCCAGAAAACCGAGCCTGAGCATCTCTAATTATAATGATGTTCTAAAATGGACACTGTACTCTGGTTCTGAGGTCTTTCATCAACTTTCACCTATAAGACATGCTTTGTGAATATACAGATGGATGCACAGGTACCTAAATGATTTGCTTTGGCTATTGACACCTATATAAATTTTGCACCTGTGCGTTGTTTAGAAGCCAGGGGACACATGTGGAAACCAATGATGGAAGCACTATCAGAAATATTAATCTGTCGCTGCAGAACCTCTTTCGTTCCTTTAATTTGAAATTTAATACATGAAAAATTAGTACATTCATTTTGTGGCTTACCTGTGGGCACATCCGGGGATGGGTTCTGAGCGTCTAAAAGTGAAAGTTTATAATTAGTGAGTTTTAGGTAGTAAAATACATCAATCAGATCAATTTTAAAGTGTAATTAATTTACCTTGTTTGATATTAAATATTTTCTACAATGCCTGTACATTACTTCTGATTATCTGCACTAGATCATATCTGTCAAACAATATTTTGAGTTACATGATTAAAATTAAGTGATAGATACATTTTACCCATTGCCAATACTTCTACTTCAAGGTGGTCTCTATTCCCACCTGAGATTATCTATGTGTTGTACTGCAATGTAGAGAATACTTGCCATGCTCTTGTGTAAATCTATTTAAGCAATAGCTGCCATTGCTATGTCATATAATGTTGGTGAACAGACAAATAAGATGAACACATACATCAGTGACCACAAGCTCAGCACCTGACACAATGACATTTTGGTGAAAATGTTGTTGATGACAATTTTTACAATTTAGCCCCTAATGCCAGCATTTCCTTTCCAGCACTCCTGAGGGTAACAACCTATTTGAACATGTGTCCCTTACCTTTACTTTGCTCTGTGATATTTATTGCTTCATAACACCTTGCAAGCTACATTTCCAGTGAAATACAAACCTCCTCACTCATAATTCTGTTGCTAAATGTGTTAAGTTGGACATTTAAATAGGAGGAGAGTAGAGAAATTGGAGCTTAAAACAATGAGATGTTTGGGGGAGGCATAAATGTATTTTTACTAGAGTAAGAGATTAAAGGGGTTGATACACTAGGTTCAAGTGTTTTCCCTCACATCATATCAATGAATACAACTTAATTTTGTATTATTATTATTACTATTATTATTATTATTATTATTATTATTATTAATATTATTATTATATGCATTGCCTTCTTGTATGTACAACAGACATATATGTATGATCTTATTACTAAAATATTCAGAGCAACAGTGGCATACATTAGCAGATGACACTTGCATTTTCCTGGTGCACACAGTTATGAGAGCCGCATCCATTATGAGGACATTGACCAGATAATGTTCATTTTCAAAAAATCTCATCCTGTTCATCTAAGGATAACGCCTTTGTGAACCTGTGTCCCTGACCTTTTATTTGTTCTCTGATAATGATTGCTTTAATTTGTTGCTGCAATGACAAAAAAATACCAGTACCCCATTCTATCTCCCAAGATACAAATCAGCGGACATCCAAACCTCCTCAATCAGGATACATGGCATTGACTCATAAGAAATGCATAGAAAAAGTAAAAGTCATTTAAGCCATGTATTTTGCAAGTTTGTGAAAAAAATGTGTTCATGTACTATTGAATATTCCATGGCACCTAGATAAAGCAGTAGCAGCTCCTTTTACTAAGTGATGTAAAGATAGTGAACAGATGATTAATCTATAGAAATGCATAAGCAACCACCAACTCAGCACAAAGTATTATGGTGATCATATTGCGATTCAATAGTCTAAATCATGACTCTGACACAACCGGATGACTGATTCATACTTGGATAAAAGTTGCATATTTGAAGCATTGATTGAATGTTATGATGATTAATAAATAAAATGGGTTGATAAAGGAAAATGAGTGAAAAGTGGAACCATTCAAATTAATTACTTAGAATGCACTACTAAAAGTGCTTGATGAATTCCAGGAATTGTACCTTGATCTATAGTTTATGAGGCATATACTTGTTGAGGGAAATATTTACTAACTAGTCTGTTTTCCTGGTGCTTCCTTTGCTGTTCATCTAAGGAAAACCCCTTTGTAAACCTGTTTCTTTGACATTTTATTTGTTCTCTAGTAATGATTTTGCTAATTTGTTGCTGTAATAACAAAAAGCCCCGTACCCCATTCTATCTCCCAAGCTAGATTTCAGACAACATCCAAACCTCCTCAATCAGGATGCATGGCAGTGCTTCAGAGTGTTAACAATACAAATAATTTGAAAAAATATATATATATTTAGAAAAACACTGGCATACCTGAGCAAATGACACCTGCATCTTCATGGTGCCTACAATTATGAGAGCCCCATCCATGGTGAGGACATTGGGACAGATACTGTTCATATCCAGAACAGCGCACTTCATCCAGAAAAATACTCCCAGAACCTTGCCCAAAATATGCATTTTGTAGAGCTGAAACTCCATATCCACAATTCAGCTGCCTGCATACAACATGTGCATCATTGATATCCCAACTATCATCACATACTGTTCCCCAGGCATTGCTATAGTAGATCTCCACACGTCCAGCACATCTGTCTGTGCCATTCACAAGCCGGATAGGGTTACTTCCTAAAACAAAGTAACAGACTCTATGTTAATAGAGGATTCAAAATTGCAGAATATAGAGTACACAGAAAATAAGGAAATTAAGCACTGTTGTGTTCATTTTATGCATGGTGTTGCTCCTATCATTTCGCTTAGCGTGCCACTAACAAATAGTTAAAAAGTCACAAACTATTATGAATAAAGGGTCATGATTAAATTTGATTAAGCAACAGAAAATTGCCCATCTGTTCCCTGGTGTTACCTATTTGTACACAAGACATTAATGTAATACAAAAGGGAATATTGTCTTGATAGTTTTATTAATAAATGCAAATGTTCCACTTTCCCCTTTCAAAATCAAATGGAAATTTTAGTCCAAATCGAAATGTCAATTAAGTAATGTGAACGATGACTGCAAATTCATATAATATAGCAATGCAAATAAATTAAATCCAGCTGTATCAGCTGGATGTGTTTATATGTCATCAGCAATCACAATGCTGATATGCTCATCAGCCAATCAGAATCTGCTAGATAGTGCTGCTGATAGTGTTAATCATCATTGCCCTATTGCTGCATTAACCCTCCAGTAGGCACAAGACATATACCTCCTAGAAGGCGTATCTGCGAATGCATCCACATCTAATGTTTTTAAATTATGTACTTTCTATACTCAGACTACGCTTGGCAGCCACTGTCCGCTCATGTTCCACCTTTCCAGGTGAGAGGAGACATAGATCATCAATACACAAAAAAATACTCTAAATTAGCCATGATCTATACAGCTCCACAACACAAGCATAAAGCGCCAGTTTTACATCAGGAGCAACAAGTATAGAGTAGAGGTGTGGCTTGACATGGTTAATAGTATAGTCACATTACCCAATTTCTACAAAATATAATAAAACTCTGTATTTCAACAAAATAGTCACATGCTATAGGTATAGATCTAACATTAGAGCACAGTGGCACAGTGGATTAGCATTCTGTCTCGCTAGCAATGTTAGAAATATTATACTATGTAACACTTTTTCTTTATATATTAATCATTCACTACGTCTAGCCTGTTGGGAGAATTATGTGCGCCTGTAATCTCTGTACCCAGCATCTGACTATGAGGATATAAACAAAATAAAATAAAACACGGGAAGGACTACAGGAATAGAAATGGGAATAGCAGATGCTGAACCTTAAATTGTAGAAGTAAGCAATATTTTCTAAAATAAGTGCATCATCATGCCAGTTATTTTATTACTGACTCATTTAAAAAACATTGTTATAAAACACAGAAGTGGCATAAATATTGGTTTAAATTCCAGTAAATATCCTTATTTTAATGTTTAATAATATTGTTAATTCTGCATCCATTAGGAAACATATATTTTAAAAAATAACATACACCCCAGTTTAATATATTTTATTGTTCTCCTTTTGAAGTTATTATGAAGTTATTGAGAATATTCCTGAACAGAAAACATCAGCAACCTCATTATTGTTTCAATGATGGGATTCCAGTCCTCTGTGACAGACTGTTCTCTTTCCAAGGAATGCACCTTATCGAGTAGAATGTGACCAGAATCTTGTTTGAAATGTGCACTTTGTAAAGCTGCAGTGGAATATGCACTAATTGTCTGCATATAAAATATGTATAATTGATGACTCAGCTATCATCATAAACTAAGGCAAGGCTCTTGTAACATTCTACTTGATAACATGCATTGCTTAGGAAGAGAACATATGGCATTGTGATCATAGATGATGGGGCTCCCAAAATTGTAACTTCAATTTTTTTACCTTTGTACTTTGCAATTTTTAAAACACTTGTTTGCTTGTTTCCTTTGTGCTTGCTTTATCTTAGGCACCAGAATTATTAAAAGACAACATATTGAAAGGCATTCATAATTCCAGCTCTGAGTTGGTTAAAATCAAAGACTTTTCTTGGTTGAAAAGATCTGCAGCTCAACAAAAATTCAGAAAAGCCATCCAGGTTGTTCCTTCTCCATTTGAATTTTTTTTAACAATATTGGCACAAACCAGTGAATAATTATAATTACATTGTTCTGATTAAGGAAGATCCTGATCCTCCCATCATTTAGGACAAGGTAATGTACTGCTTTTCAAAGATGTTATCTTGACAAATTAATGTATTTGTTTTGACCATTACAACAGTGTAAAAGCAATAAAGTGATCTTACAACTCACTTGTATTCACATTGCTTGTGCTCAAGTCCCTTGTCTTTTATATTTTAAACTTCCCATTTTAATTTACTAAAGACCAATCTCAAATGATAAAAAAATAGTCTATATTATGAAACACAAAGGTGTAAAGTACTTAACATGTATAATAACATTCTTTGAGTTTATTTATTTAAATTAAACAGTTTAATACTTTTAGGTTGTTCCAATCGATATCAAACCAATAATGGTCACATGTGGTAATATTGGGCCCACACAAGAAATGATTAACCAAAACCTCTAGAAACGTTCTGCATGTATGTGATGAATATTTGCACATGTTCTTACTTTAAATTGTTTATTATTAACAAAAGGAATATTGGGCCTGATTCATTAAGGTTCTTAAATGAAGAGGATTCTCATTTCAGTCTCCTGGACAAAACCATGTTACAATGGAAGGGGTGCAAATAAGTGTTCTGTTTTACACATAAGTTAACTACTGACTGTTTTTTCATGTAACACAGAAATATCAACTTTAAATTTCAGTGTACAAATAAGCTATCAAATATTTGTGTGTTACAAGAAAAAACAGTCAGTATTTAACTTATGTGTAAAACAGAACACTTATTTGCACCCCTTCCATTGTAACATGGTTTTGTCCAGGAGACTGAAATGAGTATCCTCTTCATTTGAGATCCTTAATGAATCAGGCCCATAATTTTTAATATCATTAATTCTAAGGGCCGTTGTGATTTCATGCAAGTTGACAGGAACCCTCTTTTTTCATTCCTTATTAAATGTAACTCAATGATGTTTAAATGCTGCTTAAAATACAATTTTGTTTTCTTTTAAAATAGTGATTTGTAAAACATAATACCTGTATCTGTTCCTGTTTGGACTATTGTTTCTGTAAAATAAAAATAAAAATTTAAAAATAAAATGCAAAAATGATTAAAATTACAGCATATGTAAAATTTTAAACATTGCAATTATCCATTCTCTTTTTACTTTAAATTAAATCAACACATTACTCCTAGACCATAAAGTGTATTGCTTGGTTAAATTCCTTTTCTAATACTAATGTTCGGAGGGTGAATGTCCTATAACTATAGCAGCTCCCAATATACAAGTGGTTGGAACTACAAACGTTTCAATTTCATTATATTTTCTTACCTGTTGCTGTTGTTGTTTGAAAAGCTTCTGAAACTAAAAATGGTTAGATTCAGTATCAACATATAAATGAAAAGCTTTATCAAATTATGCTAGAGATGAAACAACTATTCTTATCAGATATGCACTCTGAATTAATGTACCACTGTAAAAGCAAGCCAGTAAGTAATAGAAAAAGTAGCAAGCACATATCTTTGTTAGCATAACTTTTACAGACTGGGGTCCCAAAACAAATAAAAAAATAAACATGGACAGGCAAAAATAACTTAGCTCACATAAAATAGATTGAAGTATGTTGGTTGCTGTTTTTCGCCCATCCACAATCTGTCAACTTCTGATATTGGATGGAGGACTAAAACACCTGTGTGTAAATATTCCACAAATCATAGGATTTTCAGGTAACTCTTCCTTCCGCATTATGCTTTTGAAATGAAGTGGGAGGGAAGTGCCGTTATGTCATACAGGCAAATACTGCCTAATTTCGAGCACTTGTCGAAGCCCATCCCTTGTGACTGCTGGTAACAATCTATTTGATAAAGTGCATTGTTTGAGAAAGTACCAGTACCAATGGCATTGTGGTTACAGTGGATGTGGCTCCCATATTTCTAATCATAGCAAGGATGCTAGTGTTTTCTGTTCAAGTGTGTGTTATATACAGCTGTTGTGCAAAATATATACACTATACAACACTACACTATAGCATATTCAACAGCTGGAGAAAAACTGCCAAAATGTACCTATGCCTGAATCATACTGTCAAATATTTCAGAAAAAACACTGTCTAATAAATAAAAATAACTAAAGAAATCCATACAAGTTACTGCTGTAGGAAAAAAAACATTGTACATTTTACATGATTCAATAATAATAATAATAATAATAATAATAGTCATTCAAAGCACACGATTTATTATTACTACTATTGTTATTTTTTATTATTAATACACTTAATTGTTACTATGGTGGTTGTAGTGGCTTTGCAAAGGATTAGTTTTACAACTATTGTGATCTCTATTATACCTTTAATTTAAAAAATAGTAGCCGGAAAATTAATAAGTTTGTTTTGTGGTTTACCTGTAGTTGTAGCCAGGTCTGCATTATGAGAGTCTGAAAGTAGAAGTTTATGATCAGTGGAATTTACAGATACTAAAATACAGCAATTATATTGATGCCATATTGTAATTTATTTAGCTTGCTTGATATTAATCAAAGATTATCTACAATATCTTTACATTACTTCTGATTTTCTTGACTAGATCATTTATACCAAACAGAGGATCAACCTATATGGGTAATATGAAGTGATAGCTAAATATTACCTAATGTTCATATTAATATGACATCTCATCAGGGTCTCAAGTCCTAATCTATGTGAGCATGATTACTATTTGTGGGTCACTACGCTACCATTAGCCGCCTTCCAGCTGATCACAAGTGATAATTTGTTTTAAAGATAGCTATCTCCTTTTTAAAGGTTATTTGCATTGTTTGTCTCATGCCATTCTATCAAGTCCTATGTCATATTGAAAAAAATAATATTAATGTATTATCAGCCAAATCTCAAATTCTGTACCTTTAGCAACCTTTAATCTTATGTATGATATATGTTCATATCCATAATGCTAGTCAAATTCTAAAATCATTATATAAAGCTACATTGACCTGTTAACAGCAGCACTTCAAATGAAACCACTGTTAAAAGCAGTGTTGTGTTGTATTGCAATTTGTTGATCAGTTGGTATGCTCTAAAAGTAGCTACAAACAAGCCATGGAAATATACCAGTGATGACCATCTCAGCACCTTACACAAATGATTGATAGTGATCATTTTCTGGAACAAAACTCTTGCAATACAAAAGGTTGAACTACTAAAAGTGGTGGGTGCATTACAGAATTTTAAACTCAGCCCATATTTTTTTTGGAGACTGGGGTACCAATTACAAACATGGACAGACAGACAAAAGTCCATGTACATAGCTCACATAACATAAAGTGAAGTACATTGGCTGCTGTTTTTTGTCCCTCCACAATCCTTCAACATCTGATAATGGATGGAGGACTAAACTGCATGTGTGCACATGTCCTATAAATCACAGGATTTTCAGGTAACTAACCAACAGACTAATAAAAGAAACTGCCTCTTTCCTGTCAGTGTGATCCAGTCTGGCCATTCTCCTCTAACCTCTCTCAATAACAAGACATGTTTGCACACAAAACTGCCACTCACTGGATGCTTTTTTTTTTCTTTAAACGCTAGAGACTGTGCACAAAAATCCCAGGAAATAAGCAATTTCTGACACACTTAAAACACCTCATCTGGCACCAACAATAATTCCAAGGTGAAAGATCACATTTCTTGAGAAAGAGAGAGAGAGAGAGAGAGGTGCTGTGGATATAATATGGTTAAACAAGTAAAAAAAATTAGAAAAATATGAGAGAAGCTACACTATACTACAATTGATCTTTATATATTAATCAGTCAGTGGATCTGAGTCATTAAGGAGAGCATTGCATTGAGAAGGAGTAACTTTGCACCTTTGGCAAAACCATGTTGCATTAGTGTGGAGGTAAATTTAATATGTGGGGTAGATTTATAGTTGGAGTAGGGCATGTCCTAGAACAACTTCAGTGTGAAAATAAAGCTATCAAGTATGTGTGTGCTACATGAAAAAAACAGCCAGTATTTTTGCCTTACCTTCCTTAATGACTCAGGCCCGGTATGTCTAACCTAGTTGGAGAATCTGAGCATTTGTAACCAGGGCTGCCATCAGAATCTGTGGGGCCCAGTACTAATTATCTGGCAGGGTCCAATAGTCTGTCTGCGCTCCTCACAGCTATACCGGCCATACCCCCCTGATGGCAGCCCTGGACACAAGTGACTCAGAAATTTGTAGACAATAACAAAACCTGGTAGAGACAAGAAGACCAACCAGCATGCATGTTGATATGAGAATATATAAATAATGAGAACAACGGCTCGAAGTCTCTCCAAATCCAGTACACTGCGATCCGAATGTCACAGCATTTAGTGAAAGTTATGGAGACATTTAAAAAATCTAAATAATATAACATAAGGCTCAGAGCCCAACAAAAAACAAATGGGGCCCTTGCTGGGATAGCAGTTTGGAACCCTCTCTTCCAATCACCAAGTCTTTTCATGAACTAAACCTTACAATATTATCAACAGTGCCATCATATACACATTATATCAGTAGTGCCCATCCATGATGTTACAAGCAGTACGGATACACGATCACACCAGCAGTGCCCTATGTAAGTATGAGAACTGTGCCTCAGTATGGTCATACCAGCAGTGCCCATATATATGACTTTACTCAGTAATGCCCTTATATATTAATTTATCTAGTAATGTCTAATTACATGACGCTACATTCAGCAATGCCCATATCAACAATTTATCTAGCAATGCAATGATCCGGCCCCCCCTACCCTATTAAATGCTCCGGCCCTCCCCTCCCCTTTACTGGTATATGCCCGCCACCTTCCCCATATAAATGCTCTACTTCACTTATCTTGTTGCCTGGCCACCTGTCTTCTGTCCCCTCTCTGCAATGTGGTGGCTCCCAGTCACTGATAGACTGGGCACGCAGCGCACAATGATGACATCATCATGCCGTACGCTCCCAGCCTATCAGGGCCTGGGAGCCACCGCATCGCAGAGACTTAGGGAGCCGGTCGGTCAGACTAAGGGGCCCAGTCTAGCCCCCTAGTCTGTCTGGGCCCCTCCCAGCTGTAACGGCCATACCCCCCTGATGGCGGCCCTGTGTGTAACCTCTATACCCACTGGCCAGGGGTACCAGAAGGGACCCTATCCTATCATCATTTTATCAGGTTCTCACCTAGAGCACTGGGCCTGATGCTTATTAGGCTGGGCTTTTAGAAAATGGAAAGGATATAAACAGATGTTTCACATCCAGTTTTACTATGTGATTTCACCTGAACTATATGAGGTTTAGGGGTTTATAAAACACAGCACATTTAATGTGGTTTGAGTTTTCAGTCTCCAAACCACAGGATAGCAAAGCTTTCGTTTGGCTCTAAAAAATGCATCTGATTTGTGGAAAAATAAACAATGGCTTAGTGCAATGACCCCTTTGTTGCTTTGTGAAATCAATGAGCGTCTACCTGAACAGAATATGCCAGAATTCTTATTACCATTACTATTATTGGAGCCCATCCTCTGTGACGGCTGGTAACATTCTATTTTATAATGTGCATTGCTTGAAGAAAAGTAATACGTTTGTTTTATTGTTTACCTGTAGCTATTTCCAGGCCTGTATTGTAAGAGTCTGAAAGTAGAAGCTTATGGTCAGTGAAATTTACAGATACTAAAACACAGCAATTATATTGATGCTAAATTGTAATTTATTTAGCTTGTTTGATATTAATCAAATATTTTCTACAATATCTGTTCATTACTTCTGACTATCTGGACTAGAGCATTTACACCAAACAGAGGATCCACCTATGTGGGTAAAATGGAGTGATAGATACATTTTACCTAATGTTCATATTACTTTGACATCTCATCAGGGTCTCTCTTCCTACCTCAGATAATCTATATGAGCATGATTACTATTTATTGGTCACTACCCTACCATCCTGAACCACATGTGGTTTAGGGGTTTAGAAAACATTGGATGCGGTTTGAGTTTTCAGTCTCCAAAGCACAGGATAGCAAATACTGCGGTTTGGATCTGAAAAATGCATCTGATTTGTGGAACAATAAATCGTGGCTCAGGAAAATTACCCCTTTGCTTTAACACTTACCTGAACAGAATATGCCACCTTTCTTATTATGACTGACTACTATTATTGGAGCCCATCCACTGTGACCGCTGGTAACATTCCATTTGATAATGTGCATTGCTTGAGGAGGTAACAGTACTAATGGCATTGTGGTCACAGTGGATGGGACTCCCATACTTATAATAATATCTAGGATGCTGGAATCTTAAATTCAAGTATGTGGAGAAAAGTATATACATTATACTCAGAGGCGGAACTAGCGAGCCGTGGGCCCCAGTGCAGGGAAGCGAGGAGGAGGGAACCGAGGTCCACAGATTGCTAGTTCCCCGCACAGTGGGCCCCATTATCTACATGGGCCCCGGTGCACCTCACCTGCTACACCAATGGTAGTTCCGCCACTGACTTTACTATATACTATACTATATACAGCAGCTGGAGAAATTTTGCCAAAGTTTGCCTACGCCTGTAACATACTGTCAATTTTTTCAGAAATATACACTAATAAGTAAAAATAAGTAAAGAAATCCCTTTGGCTGGGACTTGTAGTTCCACAACAGTGGGGAAACTACAAGATGCCCTTAATCCTGCTGTAGGAAACAGACATTGTACATGTTTCATGAGTCACTAATAATTATAATCATGCAAAGTACACTGTTTATTATTACTACTATTGTTATTTTTCTTGTTTAAACACTTAGAGCCTGATGTAGAGTCGGATGCAAGTCCAACTGAACAGTGCAAAAAGCACTTTTAACCAAGGATCTGTCTCAGTTTTCATTCAGATTGAGTCTGATCTCCCTCTTGCACTTCTCTGCGCTTAGAGAGGTGGAACGTAGTCGGTGAGCCCAGCAATGAAAAGGCGTATTCACGCTCTTTACATGCTATGTTGAGTTGAAAGCAGCTGCAGATAGGTCTCTAGAATATGTATCTTTTGCGGGTGCTTTCTGCTGGTTCAACAGACGTTGCAGTATTAAAAAATAAATAAAAAAAAGATTAAATTTAACAAAAAGGTGTGCTCCCCCTCCCAAACAGCTTAACCAACTCTTGTGCTGTTTGCGGGGGAGAAGCACAATTTTATTTTTTACATTAGTTTATTTATTCAGTAAGCTGCTTTACAGGGTTGCTGTGACTGATACACTTAAGTGTATAATGCACACCAGCCCATAAGGCAGATAAAGAGGTGTGTTTGTGTAATTTGCATAGTATTCTGAGTTGCACGGATCTAACAATCTGTTTGACTTGGAATACTGTGCAAATTAGTGTAAATTGCATCCGACTCTATTTCAGGCCATTAATTGTTACTATAGTGGTTGTAGTGGTTTTGCAGAGGATTAGTTTTAAAACTATTGTGATCTCTATTATACCTTAATTTGAAAAATGATACAAGGAAAATGAATAAGTTTGTTTTGTGGTTTACCTGTGGGTGTAACCGGGCCTGCATTGTGAGAGTCTGAAAGTAAAAGTTTATGATCAGTGAATTTTACATATACTAAAATACAGCAATTAAATTGATGCTAAATTGTAATTTTGTTAGCTTGTTTGATATTAATCAAAGTTTTTTTACATCTGTACATTACTTCTGACTATTTGGAAATAGATTATTTACGCCAAACAGAGGATCAACGTATGTGGGAAATATGAAGTGATAGATACATTATACCTAATGTTCATATTACTTTGGCATCTCATCAGGGTCTCTCTTCCTACCTTAGATGATCTATGTGAGCATGATTACTATTTGTGGGTCACTACGCTACCATTAGCTGCCTTCCAGTTCATTATATGTGATCATTTGTTTTAAAGATATCTGCTCTTTAAAGGTTATATAATTGTCTGACCCATGTCATCCTACCAAGTCCTATGTCACATTGAAAAAAAAGAATATTAATGTAATATTAGCCAAATCTCAAAAACTGAAAGTTTGTCGGTCTTTAACCTTATGCATTATCTGTTCATACATTCCAAACTCCAGTCAAATTCTAAATTTAAGCTGTAAAGCTGCATTGACCTATAAATGACATCACTTCTAAGCAGTAGCTACAAACAAGCTATGGTAATACAACAGAGTTGGCCAACTCAGTATCTGACACAAATGCTTGATGGTGATCATATCCTGGTACATATGTTTTCCTAATAACTCTGACACAACCTGATGGATGATTCATGTGTATATTGACATTACATAAAGGAAGCACATAATGGATGTTGTGAGTGCTATTAGATTGGGGAAAAATTAGTGAAAAGTGGAGCGGTTTATTAAATAATTAAGATCGTTTGCACCTCTAGAAGTACTGGGTGAATAACAGGATTTGAATCATAAATGCCAAGCTAAATTTTAAATCACTTCAAAACCTCCTCACTCATAATTATGTTATAAAATATGAACAGTGGAGATATTTAGAGCCTGGAAAAATGAGAGGGTTGGGTGTATTTTTACAAAAGTCAGAAGTTAGAGGGGTGCAGATGGGGGTTCAATTTCTTATCCTCACATCTAATTGCTCAGTGCTACATTATCTTGTATTATTGTTATTAATATTATTATTATTATTATTTTAACATGAATTAACTTTCTGTATGCACAATAGACAAAATATATAGCAAACTGACGTAAAATATTCAGAGAAACAGTGACATACCTGAGCAGATGACACCTGCATCTTCCTGGTGCCCACAATCATGAGATCCCCATCCACGATGAGGACATTGTGAAAGATACTGTTCATGTCCAGTACATCTCACGTCATCCAGAAGAATACTCCCAGTACCTTGCCCAAAATATGCACTTTGTAGAGCTGAAACTCCGTATCCACAATTCAGCTGCCTGCATACAACATGTGCATCATTAATGTCCCAGATATCATCACATACTGTTCCCCAGGCATTGTTATAGTAGATCTCCACACGTCCAGCACATCTGTCCAAGCCATTCACAAGTCGGATAGGGTTACTTGCTGAAACAAAATAAGAGGTTCACACAATGAAGAGTGAAAAACACAAGAAAATGATTTTACATAAGTCAGTCAATATGATATTGTCATGTTCATTTTTTGCATGTTATTGTTCCCACTATTTTATTTAAGATGTCACTAATCAAAATACAAAAAGTCTCAAACTATTGCGAAAATATGGTAATAATTATATTTACTTGATCACCAGCTAGTGTTAGTTTATAATATATATATAATGCCTCTATATATCAGTTCCCAAATACAAGCATATACAGCAATTAACCCATCAAAACACAGCACAGAAATGCCACCAGCACTATATCATGCCATGTAGCCCAATCACAAGAAACACTTGGAAGCAGCAATGGTTCCCAGACATAATATGTGTGAGCGGAAAGGAGAGATATGCAAATTTCAAGCTGTGTGAGCAGGGATTGTTTGCCAATTACCAGGAGGTGTGTTTGTGAACAAACACCATTGTGGCCATGAATGTGTGAGAAGAGGGCTGAGGTCACTGACAGCAGTGAAAAATACAATAGTGACTAGGTCCAAAGTAGGCAGGTAAAGTTATGGAAGTGCCAAGTATCCATAACTCCAGAATTTACCCTCCATTGAACTCTGCTTCTACCAGTGTCTGCTTCTTTCAGCTGTTCTCTTCCTTCCAGTCACTGGCCCCTAGACAAGTTTCAGCTGCTTAGGATCAGCAAATCCATTTCTCTCGCAAGTCATTTTGCCAGACTCCCACTTGAGTCCACAAAAATGCAGCAATTTGAAGAATGACAGCCAGTGTCAGCAAAACAGACATTATTTGGAGTAATTTCTGAAAGTTAAAAAAATGCATCCATTTTGGGATATCATGCACTGATTGTTTTACTGCTTATATGGTAAGTGCATGGACTATCTTTTATGGGAATAGGGAAGCTACAGACGTTTACCCCTGATGGAACAGCTAGGTGCAGAAATATTCCTCTTATTGCACTGATATCCAAAATACAAGATGTTATGTTATGGAATGAGATAATTAAATAATTCCAGGGCTGGAGATGCTAACTTTGAGGGTTATACCAATGACTGGAGATGCTAACTACCCTTGCAAAATGGTTTACTATGGCCTCAAAAAGTTGTTGTACCGGGGCCTGAAATATCTGTTGGTGGCCCTGTCCACATGTATCCCCCCTTCCCCCAAAAAAGAAAGCACCTATACACCTATATTGGCAGCGGAGGTGCTACCCCATAGTAACTGCAAACCCAGATACTACGGCAGTTACACCTTTGGGTGTACAGTATGCAGAAACTTAAACGCTTATACTTTTATGTGGGTCACACTGTATATATATATCAAGCAGTTTATTTAAATGCATCTATTGAGAGTAACACATGATCTAAGGAATATTGGACCAGCAAATTATAAAACCACATATAGTAGTTGCCAATAGTCTCTAATCCCTAGGAGCCGTACTGGATTTTGAAGGGCATAAGAGAATTATGCACAACCTGATGAAGGCACTGTCCTATCCTGGTTCTCATCCTACCTTTCTAATCGCTCTTTCAGTGTTAATTTCTCTGGATCCACCTCTGCTCCGCTTTCTTTATCAGTTGGAGTACCACAAGGCTCCTAGGTCCTCTGCAATTCTCTATCTACACCACTTCTCTTGGAAAACTAATAAGGTCCTTTAGATTTCAGTATCATCTCTATGCGGATGATACACAAATCTATCTATCCTCTCCTGATCTTTCACCATCTGTGCTGTCTCGCGTTACTGACTGTATTTCTGCCATTTCATCTTAGATGTCTTCTCGCCAACTCAAACTCAAACTTTCTAAAACTGAATTAATAATATTCCCGCCCAAAAACAGTAGCTTCCTGCCTGACATTTCTATTGCTGTTGATAACATGACCATAAATCCCACCCCGCAAGCTCGTTGCCTAGGTGTAATCCTTGATTCACAACTGTCGTTTATTCCCCACATCAACTCTATATCTAAATCATGTTACATACACCTAAAGAACATTTCCAGAATACGCACATATCTCACACAAGACACTGCAAAAACATTAATTCATGCACTCATCATCTCCCGCATCGACTTTTGCAAATCCCTCCTTACTGGTCTTCCCAAAGTCAGACTTGAACCCCTACAATCTATTCTGCACGCAGCGGCTAGGTTGATTTTCCTTACTAACCATTATTCCTGTTATTAGCCACTCTGTCAGTCTCTACATTGGCTGCCTGTATTTCAACAAATCCAATATAAAATTCTTCTACTAACATACAAGGCCATCAACAAAATTGCACCGACATACATTTCTTCACTTGTCTCAAAATATCTCCTAACTCGACACCTCCGTTCTGCACAAGATCTGCGTCTCTCTTCCACTCTCATCACATCCTTCCACTCTCGGTTACAGGACTTTTTTTGGGCTGCACCCACTTTGTGGAATTCCCTCCCTTGCACAATAAGACTTTCCTCTAGTCTTCAAACCTTCAGTCGTTCATTGAAAACCCACCTCATCAGACAAGGTTATGATATTCCTCAACCACCATCTTAATTTCCCTAGATTACCCTATTACCATCCTCTACACTGCTAACGCAAGACAACAACCCTCTGACCAACATTGCAACACACACAGCCGACTCAATACTTTTACCTTTGCCATCTAGCTGGTCCATTGTGCAATATGATGTAGCACATGCCCTTGTGTTTCTAACTCCCATTGTCCTATAAATTGTAAGCTTGCAAGCAGGGTTCTCTTACCTCTCTGTCTGTATGTATTACCCAGTATTGTCTTATCAATGTTTGTTCCCAATTGTAAAGTGCTACGAATTTGCTGGTGCTATATAAATAAATGATGATGGTGATGATATTGGGGCATTGTCATTACAATTATGATACATACCTGAGATCAGCCTTTCACAGTGGATTGACTCTTCTACTCATCGTGATGGCAACTGCCTTTATGTTTCTTACACAAATTAGCCACAACATTAAAACCACCTGCCTAACCTTGTGTTGCCAAAACAGTTCTGACCATCAAGGCATGGACTACACAATACCTCTGAAGGTGTCCTGTGGTACCTGGTACCAAGACATTAGCAGCAGATCCTTTAAATCCTGTAAGTTGCGAGGCGAGGTCTCCATGACTCTGACATTATATTCCAGCACATCCCACAAATGCTCGATCGGATTGAGATGTCGGGAATTTGGGGGCCAAGTCAACACCTTGAACTGTTTGTCATGTTCCTCCTCAAACCATTCCTAAACAATTTTTACAATGTACCAGAGTGCATTATCCTGCTGAAAGAGGCCACTGCCTTCAGGGAATACCATTGCCATTAAGGGATGTACTCAGGCACACACTTAGGGGGGATTTCCCACTTCCCGTGCACGCTTGGATCTCTTACTCTGAACTCAGCTGTGCTTCTTGTGACTGACCGCTTCATAGGGACCAATCACTTTGTTCTATTACATGCTACTAGTCAGTGACCCATTTTTATTCTCCTTCCTCCTGCCCCATTCCTCCCACTCCCCGTTCTATGGTCACCTCCCCTCTATGGCCGCCTCCCCTCTATCTATGTCATTGCTGTTTTAGAATTCTTATATAATACAATTTTAATAAATCAACATATTTTTAATTGAAATTATGAAATGATATTGTAGCTAAGTGCCGGGTATACATGTGACTGATCTGTCATAACTTGATTTTGCAGTATTGAAATGTAGGTTCACATTTATGAAATGTACAAGCAAGAACCAGATAAAGTACAAAAGCTACAGTTATAGTTACACATACCAAAAAGTAGTTTAATATTTATTAGAAATATTTATTTATTAACAAATGATATTTGCCCTTTTGTGCTTACAAGCATATTTTCTTTGGCTGATGTCATTTGTAATCTAGTGTGAAAATATTATTTTTTTGCCAAAAACTAACTTACATTTTTACTATAGTCATTCTCAATACAGTACATTCCCAAGCTCAATCAATGTATAGATTCATGGACCAATATAAACAAAGCTTACTTTTGACAACTTGGAACAACTGCAATTTAATAAACTCTACCAGATTTTCCAGGAGAATGTTATATAAAACTGCATATTTGTTTACAGCAAATTTACTGTTACATATTGATCACCTGGTTCTGTTTCTGTGCTTATGTGGTAGAAATCTGTTTAAAAACAAAGAAACAATAACATATGGAGTTAAAACCTGCCATGTCTACCAGGTAGGCAAACATATTTAGAGATGTTACTTCCTTATCTTCTTACATTTCAAATCCAGATTAAGTAAAAGTAGACTGGTTACTATACAATCTATTCAAACTTTTGGACCTGACTGCTTTAACAAATACATTTTTCACTGTCCTTATAATGAAAGTAACAGAGGGAGGAGGCGTCAGTTAATCATTGGCAACTTCACAACACTATGGGCCTCATTCGTTTTTTAATCGGATGGAAATTGCATGCATATGCGTCCATATTCAAGTATAACAGATTCTCGGGAAACGTTTCCTGTTGACTACGAATATAAGCATGTTCTGGCTATATGGCACTTGCCGTCACACAACACACTGCATATGTTCAATATCAAGATCCATCAGAATGCACAGAAAAATATCAAATACATTAACACCTGTTAATAATAATAATAATAATAATAATAATAATAATAATAATAATATTATTACTAAAAAGACATTGGAAAAAAAAATATTTTTTTAAATGAAATACATTAGGATGTCATTAATGCCTACTACAGTTGCTCTTAATTGCAAACACATGTTCTGGCTTGCATATGCACCACTATCACTAACAATCGGCACTTACACCTGACCTGTAGCTGGTGTAAGTGATATCGCTATAAATCACGCTACTGAGATATGCCCAGAGCTTGAATCTCATGAATATTTGTGCTCTCGGCCTTGTCACGTTCTTACTGTATATTGGATACGTGCATATGCCTCTTCCATCCCCCGTTCCACCCTTAAAATTGTAGGCTGTCATAAGTGTCATTTGCATTTGAAGATGAATTGCATGCACTTGCATTCACTGGCATATAGTACGTTTCTGAGCATGCTCAGAGCAATTTTGCACAAAATAAGGCACATAATGGGACTTACGTCCCTTAATGAATCAGGCCCTATATGTTTTCTAAGTACGTCAGAAAGTGCAAACACAATATATCACACAACTAGGATTAGCACAATTGTGATGTCATTGTGTCTGCTTCTGCTCGTTATAATGGAGTTTCTACATGTAGACGTGAGGAACTTGCTGATTATTTTTAATGGATAATGGATGGATCAGAGAGGATTGCAGCGCAAAATCCATTTTGTCATGAAAGTATGATACAAAATTGAAACAATTATTTTTAACATAAAATCTGTTTTGTAGCATTAAATCAGTTGTGTGAAATGAAACTGCCTAACATAATGTACTATATGTACTATATTTTAAACAATTGTTTAACCTATAGCCTAAAGTAATCAGTTACCTATAAAAAAGTTATATCCATGAAATTGAACAAAAAATATTGTTCGCCATTTGTAGTTTAGTGGTATACTGTACATAATAAATATTGTTCACTAATTTCTGCCATAAATCATAATATAATATATTTTGTCCGTTAAATTTTTAGGGATTTCTTCGTTTGAATTATTTTAAAAATTACATTTAATTTAATTTTATTGTCAGCAAGTGTACGATATGCATATAACATATGTCTTCATTATAATTAAATTATATTAATGTTTTGCTTTCAACCAAATGAAGCATGTATGCTTTGTAAGTGTCATATATTAATATTGAAATAAAAGTATATACAAAAGTTAATTTTATGTATACTGGTAAATCTTTTGTTAACCACATGTACATTAAACTAAATGCTAATTATAGCTAGTTAAATAACATTACCTCTGTTCATCCCTGTTGGTGGGTTGGAGCCTGTGCAAAAACAAATATGTAATATAGTTTTTTCCTTTGAAATAAAACTGAAAGATATCAATGTCATTATCTTACAGAATATATCTATCAATATATCTGTCTATGAATGTCTCTCTCTCTCTCTCTCTCTCTCTGTGTGTGTGTATATATATATATATATATATATATATATATATTCTGTATGTGTGTGTGTGTGTGTATGGTAGAGGGGACATAACTGAGGGGGAGCTGAGAAGTTGTGTATGGGGGTGATATAATATTCTGGTGGTCCATGGGTTGTGTATCCTCTTCTGGTTCCTGACATTTTAGAGGCAATATCCAATCAAATATAATATTTTATGGTAAACCATATTATGGTTGTTTTAATAAGTAGCAGTATTTGTGAAAGATAAATAAAATGTTTCACGTAGAACGAAGCTTTATATTTGAGATTTCTCAAAGTTTACTTTTTATTATTATGTTATCTAAAGAGCTACAATGTTTGAGGAAAGAGTAGCTGTTCGGATGTGGCATGTGAACAGGGACAGAGCCTGAGGCTCCAAGGATTATGAACAAAGCCTTTGTCACCTACAGAATACAGTGATGTAACTCCAACCCTGACTACTTACTAATACTAGTAGTATTTTATACATAACATACGTTTATTTACATACTGCTTTGCTAAAGTGTATAGGTGATTTGGACAATGTACAGTCTGCTCCTGACAGCAATACAGTGCCTGACGACCAAAATTGAGCTTATACAAGATATTACATATAGAAATCTCCTTGAGGAGCATCAGCAGTAGTCAGATGGAATATCAGTTTTAATTTGCTTATAAAATACAAATCTGATGGCTGCAATTGTTCTAATCTAATTCTAACTCAGAAGGTTCTAAATAACCGCCCAATTCTGTGGACCTTCAAGCCGAAGCATTCTGTTTCAAATGGAATAGAATGGAAATGGAAAAATACAAGTTTTCTTGATTGAGTAAATCATGCCAATTTCAACAATTTTGTCAACAACTGCATATTTCTGCACATTTAGGACCTCATTCAGAGTGGGCGTGTGCCAATTGTTTTGTGTAAGATATTTCCGTAGTGTGCAAGTGTCCCAAAAATGAGACCCTATGAATCCATATCAAATAATTTGTGCCTGGATAGGCAGAATGGGATGTTGGGCAATTGTAAGTAAGGGCATGTTCATATACGTGCAACATAATTAGATGTGAACGCATCCTGGGACACACCTTTTAGGAGGCATATCTCGTACAGGTGCTGTAGGGCTAATGCAACAATACAAAATTATTATGATAATGAGTATTATAATGATCATGCACAGCACACTCTAGCTACTTCTGATTGGCTTATTGCATATTGACCTTTCCAGCTGATAATACTTAAAACATTAGCGTTGCAACTATATCATATTAAATAGCATCCGGCTATTCTCATTACTTATTTGTAATTTCCCTTTGGACTACAGCAGAAAAGAAGATTCCTATTGGGTTGTTAAAGGAATAAAAAATTAGTTTTGGATGTATTTTTATTTAATTCTATTTTACATGGAAAATGTGACTTTCACATTTATTAATAACATTGAAGACTATTCCCTCTTGTATATATGACACGTTTTCACATTATTATCTTGTGTATAAATAAAGTAATATGGATTTTCTACTACTAACTGTCAAGTTACATCTCTATGCTGCGGTTAGGCGCAAGTATGTACACATTTAAGCCAGACTTTTGCCTGACGCTAATACTATTGTTTTAGAGTTGAATGCATCTTGAGATCCATTCAACTCAACATATACCAGTAAGTATTCTTTTTTGCATGTGTCCTTTCCTGTGTAAGTTCAATGCACAAATGTGTCCAATTCTAAATGAGAGCCCAAAATAAATATGCACATTATAAAATGGTACTGAAAAATAGAGTGTTCCTAATGCCAACTTTAGGTAGTTGCTGCTTGGACACAATAAGTTCTTTTCTTTTTGGTTCTATATGGATATTTAGTAATAAAAATGGACTATCTTACAAAATAACTCTCTATATATTTATGACTACATATTGTGTAAAATATACATCCTGCAAATTTTGTTTACCTGAGCAGATGACCCCAGCATCTTCATGGGCTCGGCAATCATGATCTCCCCACTGTCTGTGAGAACACTGCCAAATATATTGTTCACTTCCAGTACATGTTACATTATCAAGTATAATTCTCCCGGTACCTTGCCCGAAATATGCATTGTGTAGAGCTTCAATAGCAGATCCACAGTTTTGTTGTCTGCATACAACATGTGCATCATTAATGTCCCAGTTATCATCACATACTGTTCCCCAGGTATTGTTATAGTAGATCTCCACACGTCCAGCACATCTGTCCCAGCCACCCACAAATCTCATGGGAAATATGTCTAGCATAAAAACAAAATGACATACCTTTGTAGAACATCGTCTTCGCTTTACTTCAGTGCAACACATTATTAAAGGACAGTGACATTTTGCCCCCAAATCCCACTTTCCTGTTTCCTTCAAATTGTGCCATATATGGATATATACTGATAAATTGCCAGGATCATTCACCCTGAATTATGATCTGTTTTAGAGACCTGTTGTTCTAGTATTTGTGGATTGTAATTTGAGTTCTATGGTAATCTGCTATTTAAAATATTGATGTATTTTAATATGTAGAAAGCAGGTAAACAAAATCAGGTACTAAATAAAATTAAATAATAACTACATAATAATACAGTTTATTTTTAGGTTCACAAAGGTCAGACTGTCAGGTGATTAAGAGGTTTGTTTAACCCATCGTTCACTGCTTACAAAGTATAATATCTGAAAATGTAAGGTCTCATCCAATATCAGTGCTTACATTCGGGTTATATGAGCACCAGCAATATTCTAGAGAATTCTCAAAAACATCTTAAATCCCTGTAAGTTTATGAATCTACATGCATGGAATATGTGGATATTTTCAGTTTAACGGAGAACCTCCTTTGGCAAGGCTACAGCCTCTATTTGTCTGAATACAATATTGCCAATCTTGTCCCAAAAAAAGTGATATTTAAAAAGGTAATTTTATTAAAGGCAAAATTTACAGGATTTTGTCTTTAATAAAATTGCCATTTTAAATATGGTCGTCAAAATATAATATTTTATGGTAAACCATATTATGGTTGTTTTAATAAGTAGCAGTATTTGTGAAAGATAAATAAAATGTTTCAAGTAGAATGAAGCTTTATATCTGAGATTTCTCAAAGTTTACTTTTTTATTATTATGTTATCTAAAGTCTGCAATTTGACAAAAACGTAGTTTAATACATTTACCCCCTGGAATATAACACAGGAAAATGCAAAGGTAATCCTCAGAATGATGAAATTAAAGAGCAGTGGTAGAGTTCACTGTTTGTGTAATCTCATCTCCTTCTAAACTTCTCAAAGACAGTGCCCTCTCTTGAGTTGTGTTCTCTCTTCGGGTTGTAGATGTTGGCAAGGTCCACCAGGGGATGACTTGGAAAACCCCTATCTGACTTTTTACAAATTACTTGAGATAACCCACTCACACACATACAGTATATGGACAAAATTATTTGGTCACACCTGTTAATTATTGAATTGAGGTGTTTCAATCAGACCCATTGCCAGAGTTGCATGAAATCAAGCACCTAGCCATGCAGTCTCCTTTTACAAACATTTGTGATACAAAATGGATCGTTTTGAAGAGCTTAGTGACTTCAAGCATGGTACTGTGATAGGATGCCACATTAATAAAATGGTTTCTGAAATGTAATCCCTGCTGGATATTCCACGGTAAACTGTCAGTGATATTATTAGAACGTTGAAGCATTTAGGAACAAAAGCAACTTAGCCACGAAGTGGAAAACCCTGTAAAAGCACAGAACAGGATTAACAATGCTAAAGCTCATGGTGCATAAAAGTCGCCAACGCTCAGCTGATTCCATAGCTGAATAGTTCCAAACTTCCACTGGCATTAATGTAAGTAGAAAAACTGAGTGGTGAAATGGGATGGGTTTCCATGACTGAGCAGCTGCATGCAAGCCTCACTGTCAGGTGCCGTGCCTGCAGTGCTGCTGCTGCTGGGGACGGACGCCCAACTCCTTCCGGCCGCAAGTGTTCCATTATCTAGCAACGGGACACAGTATCTTCTGCCTTCTGCACACATGCGCAAGTCTGTCCCCCTTACCTTGCGGCGAGGATACTTCTTGTCAGTATCGGCAGGCTCACCTGTACGCATCTGCCTATCCGGAGCAGGCTTCCCTATGCTCCAATCGGGAGCGCCCTGCCTCTATTTAAACCTGCCTTTGACACCACATGGGTTCCAGAGTATTAGGCCCACACCTGATTTCCAGTGTTTGTTCCAGCCTTCTGTTTCTAGTATCCTGTTGACTCGGCTTGTTACTGACTACTCTCTGGATCTTGATTTTGGCACTGACTCTGCTCCCCTAGTACTATTCGGCTCCCCTGACTACTCTTTGGCTCCTGATTTGGTACTTCATCATCCTACTGGCTACTACTTCAGCCTGTCTGACAATCTGCTGTTCACCTATCTCTCTGGTGACTGTCTTGGAGAACTGCGACCTGCGCACCCTTTGCAGCAAAGTTCATACCTCCTTGCGGGATCCCTGGTGACTCAGCTCCTCCCTGCTCAGTTGCGACAACACCAGCAGATAGCCTCCATCACACTTCCATTGTGACATTCACATAACCAAGACCAAAGCCAAGTGTTGGATAGGTGTGAGACACTGGACTGTGGAGCAGTGGAAACGTGTTCTTTGGAGTGACTAATCAAGCTTCTCTGTTTGGCTGTCTGCGTTTGGTGGATGCCGGGAGAACGTTACCTGCCTGACTGCATTATACCAACTGTGAAGTTTGGTGGAGGAGGGATAATGGTATGTGGCTGTTTTTCAGCTAGGCCGCTTATTTCCAGTGAAGATCAATCTTAATGCTTTAGCACACCATTTTGAACAATGCTATGCGTCCAACTTTGTGGCAACAGTTTGAGGATGACCCTTTTCGATTCCAACATGACTGTGCCCCAATGCACAAAGCAAGGACTACAAAGATATGGTTCGGTGTGGAAGCACTTGACTGGTCCCCTGACCTCAACCCCATCGAACACCTTTGGGATGAACTGGAATGGAGATTGCAAGCCAGGCTTTCTTGTCCAACATCACTGCCTGACCTCATAAATGCTCTACAGATTAAATGGGCGCAAATTCTCACAGAAACACTCCAACATCTTGTGGAAAGCCTTCCAAGAAGAGTGGAAGCTGTTATCGCTGCAAAACGTGTACCAACTCCATGTTAAAGTATATATATATTTGAATACAATGGACCTGATTAATTAAGGAAAGTTAAGTAAAAAATTGAGTAAGTAGTCTCCTGGACAAAACCATGTTACAATGCAAGGGGTGCAAATTAGTTTTTTATTTTGCACATAAGTTAAATACTGTCTGTGTTTTCATGTAGCACACAGCCCTATGGCCACACTTGTTTGGTGTCTTGTAACGAAAGGCATTCGGAGACACCTTCATTGGTCTAATTTGTTATTGCTATAACACACCTTCTACTACATTTCTTCTTAATGGATTACGTGGGGAACAGATAGACATGCATTGGAGTACATGTCAGGAGTGAATACTATCTTCCCTGTTATTCAATTCATCCCTGGACCCACTATTGCACATCTTGCAACAGAAGCAACCCTTTTTTAGTATTCGGGTTGGGCACTGTGAAATCAAAGTTACGGCCTTTGCAGATGGCATTTTGCTTTACTTGTCTAACCCGATTTCTACCTTACCCTTATAGAACTATCTAGAATAATTTGGCTCAACATTAGGCCTCTCCATTACCCCAGAGAAGTCCATAGCCATGTATCTTAAAACAGGAGTTACTTGTCCATCATGGGGTAAGCATACCAAATTTAAAAAAAGCTTTACATATCTAGGAGTCCAAATTAGTAAAATTCCTGTACCATTTGTAGCACAATCTTCTTCATAATCAAGGAAATAGAGGGATGGCCTCATCCCCGGCTCTCCTTTTTAGGGAGGGCCAAATTAATTAAAATGATAACTTTCCCAAAACTTAAGTATCTAATACAATTTTACCACATCCCCTTACCCAAACGGATACCAAGTTTTAAACTCACTTTTCTGAATATTACTCACTACAGTCATGCAGCCTTACTCCGCCATCTCAGAAACTGGCTCCATGAGAGAGTGGCTTTCTGCTGACTATTAATCTGGTGTCCATTCTTCACTTACATGACCAAGAAATATCCAAAGACATTAAAGAAAATCCTCTCTTATGGAACACTTGCAAGGTCTGGCATATTCTAAGACACAAAGCCCATTTAAAATCCCAAATCTGTATTTCAATCATTACTGTCTAACCCTGAATTCCAGGAAGGTTAAATCTCCCATCCCTTCAAGGCCTTGTTGGAAAAAGGTATTACTAACATTAGTTGCTTATTAAACATCCAAAATAAATGTCCTCTTACACATGTACAGGCAATAAAGAAGTTTTTTTCCTTAGTACTTTCCCAGATTGCTTATTTTCAAGCACAACATTATATTAGTAGTGTAGTTAGTGGCTTCTCGAATTTGGACTGACAGAATCCCCTGGATTCACTCCTATCTCAAAGGTTCCCTCAACATAAAGCCATCACCTCCCACTACAAACAGCAGCATGAGTTTATTCTTCACTCTATACAGCTAATAATTTCACACAATTAGTGTGAAAATTTTAGCACGGTGATGGGGGTCAGATTCGCCTAGAGTTTCACCAACATCTACAGATGCTATATAAATGATCTTTTCTTTCATTTGTAATGGGGCTATATCTTCTATTAATGAATTTACTTTATACCTTAATCAAATTCCCTTTAATCTCACATTCACAAGCATGTATCATATCATTCCTCCCAAATCAACTTTCTGCATCACTCCCTCTGTGGTAGATGAGAGTATTCAAACACATACTTACTGTTGATACAAACCATTTTCTACATTACCAAAGCAACTATTACAGAAGATGGTTATGAAATATTCATGTTGGACAACTCCATAGTAAAAGGAAGAACTATTCCTCGAAGACATGTTTTGGGGAACAAGCCAATATTTTAATGGAATCTTTCAAAGAGAAAGAATAACAATCTGCACTCCTCCATATGCATATTAAACTTCTTGAAATATGACTAGAGAGGCACTACTGATTCCAAAAACATCGACCAACAATAAAAGGACAATTACACGAATATGTCATTTATATCCAAATTCAATAGCTCATCTCATTTAATAAGAAAATTGTTCATACAACTTAGATCATCAGATCCATTACTGAAACCCAATCTTAAGACTGATTATTTGGTTGTTTTTAGAAAAAGCACTCTGTGTAATGTTATAGCCCATTTATAACTCTCAAAAACACAATATTCAACACCGATTTTTGTTTGTTGAGTCAAATACATGCAAGTAAAAAAAAATTGCAATACAGCATATGTAATATATGTACTACAACTTAGTTGTAATTAGCAGTATGTTGGGTGTACTACCCATGCTTTCAGAATTAGGGTTCTGGAGCACAGGCAAAATTTTCAGAGAAAGTATCTACAACATAGTGTCTCTCATGACTTTCTTGAGTTACATGATAGCAACCTGCGTGACCTTAAATTTACTGACATTGAATATATCCCTCCCACCTTGAAAGGTGGTGACAAATTCAGCATATTATGCATGCAGGAGGCATTCTGAGTGCACAACCATGACATTGCATCCAGAGGGTCTAAATGAAACAATAGATTTGCAGGTGCATTTACTAAACTGCGGGTTTGAAAAAGTGGAGATGTTGCCTATAGCAACCAATCAGATTCTAGCTATCATTTTGTAGAATGCACTAAATAAATGAAAGCTAGAATCTGATTGGTTACTATAGGCAACATCTCCACTTTTACAAACCCGCAGTTTAGTAAATATACCCCTTGGACTTGGATTAGTAGGCTGTAGAAATATCTTTTTATTATCATATTGTGGTACACTATATTGGGTCTAGTATAACTTTATGGTGTGGATAATAATAGCACATTCACTTTGCTTACAAAATATTTATAGTGAGATCAAAGGTAACCAACTTGAATTAAGATATTTAGGGGGGAATAAAAATGATAAAAACTACATACCATAGGAATTTGGTTACAGTTGAGTATTATCATTTTCCAACTAGATCCCCATGTGGGGATCTATTGTCACCTAAAAATAAAAGACTTGGGGTTCATCTCCCTATAATAAAGTTCACTGAGTCTCTATGTGGGGTCTAGTTTCAATTAACTAATCAGAGAGCCTTACTCACATTCTGACCAATCAGCGTGCAACTGCTCTGGATTGGTTAACTGTGGACAGGTCTTCTGGCTTATCATTTGTGTCAGCTACGTCTTACATCTTTTTTTAAAATTCTCTTTAACCCTTGGATTTCTCTGGAGAAGTCGAAAATGATGGAAAGAAGAGGCTCACTTTAACATTAAATAAAATGGCAAATGAGGGAATAGTTGAGTCTTTATTTAAATAAAGGTATTTTTCTATGTGGCATCACAGGTCCCAGCAGGCCCTGGATGCCAGCTCTACAAGTGAGGTATGCTCTGGTAATCATGAGTAGCTGGCACTGTAGTTTATGGTGGCAAAAAAGTCATCATCATCATCAGCAGCACATATCTTTGCTCCAGGGATTGAACATCTTCAAGAAATACGCTTACTGCCACCTCTGATTTAGTCGCAAATATGTTAACATGCCGTTACAGTACTTTCAATCAAGGAGTTGTATGTGTAAGGTGCAGGCTAAACTGCTTGCAGACATATGCAGACGAATCTTTGGTGCCCATGAGCAGTCCGAAATATTGGTTTTATGCAAAGAAACAGGACATACATTCAACTCTACAATGCAAGTATTGTCTTTTTTCCACAGTATATTGATCATTTCTAGGTTAGTCATGCTACATATGAAAGTAACCCTTGAAATGGATATTTGTGTTACAAAATTTAGAAACATGACTCTATTAAACCATGTCCTCTATTTATATAACCAAACCTTCTTAACTACACAAAGATCTAACTCATATCTCCTTATTTAAGCCCTTGCCCAAATCCTCTGTCATTCACTATCTTTGCCATTAAACTGTTTATCCTCTGCATTGATCAGTAATGCCTACAATATACCTACTAATGTGAAGGGGCGAGATGAAAAATATAATGGGAATGTAAGTGAAGCATTTTATATTTTTACAATAAACGCAGTGGGAGAAGTGGTGGTATGGCATACCACCATATACACCCCACTTTGACCAGAGTGGGGAGTAGTGGACAATGTTGATTACACAGTCCAACAAATAAAAAAAAATGTTTAGTTGCTAAGGATATTTAAACAAATTTAAGGTATTTTGTGGTTGCTGAATTAAAAAAATAAAGTAGTTCTTGAGATAATAGATACCCTAAATTAATAGGGATCTTAGCCATAACGCGTGCATATAGGAATCTACCAGAACATTCTATGAGACATGCGAATATTCTAGGTGCTCACTCAGCGATAATTCTAGAATATTTTCCCTTCGTTAATGAGTGATCAGTTACCCAACTAGCCGTCAATTGACAGTTTACAGTTGAACAGTTTGCTTGTAATATATTTGTATACATATAATTAATGTAATTAAGTCAAGTTGTATATGGTATGGTTGTAGTGACAATTTGTATATACAGAGTGTTTCATTATTAACAAACCATTGATTGACAGAGAATAAAATAATTCTCCCTCCACTCCATATCAAGCTAGGACTAATGAAACAATAAACCCCCAGAAACCCCCCCTGCCTGCGCCACTGACATTGACACAAATTTCAGTGTGATTAGTGTAGCTTTAATAATTGTATAACTGAATTGTAATTAGGCTTAAGACAGTTTTTTATATCTTCCTTTTGAGGAGTCAAAAAACTAAGCCAGAAATAATATTTAGTGGGATATATCTGTTGATAAGTATATCAAGTCATACATTTTAGTATATGGATTAATAATTTTAATGTGAGATATTTCATTTTGATACAAGTACCTTGAAGGATTGGAAACTGTGTTCTGGAAGTGGTTCCTTCTGAAAGACAAAAATGTAGTTTAGTGAATACTATATTGATGAGAAAAATATGACTATTTATTACCAAGTATAGTTATTGTTTTGCCTTTTGCATGAATACTTCTCTCCAAATGAGATAATGTGCACCCAGGACAAATAATATTGATATGGCAGATTCCAGTGAAGCTGTATGATAAATGTGGATGCGAATGTGCTCAAGTGGCTAAAAATGTTTTTTATATCATATTAGAAACACTCCCTTGTATAATCCCCACATTTATACTATTATACTCGCTTGTTAACAGTTATTTCTCTTATCAATAGAATTTCAAAGGATTAGTCTGTGTAAAACAGTTGTGCTAGTTTTCTGTGGAGTTAGTCTTTATTGTACATGAAAAAATAATTGTTCAATGACATAAAATACAATATTGTGAATGGAGAGATTACAGGGGGAGGGGGCATGGATACTGGTTTCTATTTTCCACAGGTTGAACAGGTAGAGGATAGGGTAATCGAATACGGCATGAAACCGATAGACCCATCAGGAGCCCTGGTAGTCAGGCACGGGAGGGCTGGAAAATTTTAGCCCAGGGTCAATACACGACACAGCAGCCTATTAGGAATATTTTAATGGAAAAAAATGCAGATGGCCCAGTGACCCAACCCAAGGTAGCCCATTATGAGACTGGCCCGGGGGCAGATACCCAACTGCCCCAGAGCCCAGCCTGCCCCTGTAGTCAGGAGAGCAGAGTATGGAAAGTAACTGTCCATTTTTATTTTATCTCCTTGAACTCCACTCAATTTTTATTTATTTTTGGTAGAGTTATACATTAAAATGTGTTAATTCTATTATGTGTCAGACTCAATTATGTATGCTAGTTATAGCTTAAATTGTAATCTACTGATTTAATAAGTTATGGGGTTTGCAATGTAAAGTCATGGAATGCTAACAAATAGTGTGCATACTTGCTTCCACCTACAACATGCAATATGTGCCCATAGAATCATTAGAATATTGTATAGGACTTTGTACAGTTTTCTGATGCAGGTGGTGCTTTATAATCAAAGATTTTTTGCTTTGAGAAAACAATGCAAGATGTTACTTTACTGACACAGGAGTTCTGGTGGTGCTAATCATCATCATCATCATCTATTTATATAGTGCCACTAATTCCGCAGTTCTGTACAGACAACACACCCATATCAGTCCCTGTCCCATTGGAGCTTACATTCTAAATTCCCTAACATACACATACAGACCAAGAGAGACTAATGTCAATTTTAATAGCAGCCAATTAACCTACTAGTATGTTTTTGGAGTGTGGGAGAAAACAGGTGCACCTGGAGGAAACCCACGCAAACATGGGAAGAACATACAAACTTTACACAGATAAGGCCATGGTCAGGAATCAAACTCATGACCCCAGTGCTGTGAGGCAGAAGTGCTAACCACTAAGCCATCTAATCAAGATACAAACAACCACTCTCCAGGGCACAGAAGTCTGTTCTTTTCAAAGGATCTCTGATTTTTTTTTAAAATAATTGTTTGGGTTAGGGTCAGAGTAAGTGTCTAATATAGGGTTTGGATTAAGATTATTTTTTTGAGGTTTTATTTAGACTTTGGGGGTTTGTTTACTAGTGATTGCTAGTAATTGGGGTTAACTTGAAGTGGAGTGTCAGTTCGATTGTGGGCTTGGGTGAAGGCTAATTACCCTTTCCAAACTCTAAATAAAACCTTGAAACTCTCAGGTGTGTGGGAATCTGGGTTTCGAAGTTCCCACACAGGGTGAAATGCCTTACAAGCCTTCTTTTTTAGAATACATACAATTTAAGATGTTCAGTGATAGGATATTAATATATTAATGCACAGTTATCTGGAACAATTCAATGATTTGCAGATGTCTAAAGCAATTATTAAACCAATAATCACCAATATATAGTTTCAATACAAAGTGAACTATATGAATGAAAGCTACAGGTTTATAGGTTGATATGTTCAAAGATTAGTATGATATATAGAAACATCTTGGGACATGAAGAATGCAGTTCACTATTACCACTTAAAGTAATACAAAGTGAATAGCCATTCCTCTACTATTCTGTAAACTAAAAGAGCAATAAAATAGTCCTGTCCCATTATTGTTCATTTCAATTGAATTTTAATACATATCAACAGGCTAACTTTACATTGTGACAATTTTAAAAAAAAGTCCCTGCTGCTTAATTGCTTGTACCAATTTCCAGCCAGTGGCATCTACATGAACTGGCTGGGAAATAATAAACATGTCTTACAATGTATTTACAATGTAGTTCTTCCAATGCGTAAGTGTAGGACATGCAAGCTTTCCTAGATCACATACTAGCCAAATGCTCCAAAAACATAGTTCTTCAGTTCATAAATTTTAATCACTGGATTAATCACTGGAAATGTCCCAATTGTTAATATTGACCAATTACATACTAAAATACCTGTTTTTCAGCATGTTATTTGCAATTGTTATGACTATTCTGTAGTCATTATTAAAGAAAAGTTTATCAAATACAAATAAATCCCCTAAAAACAAAATACATTATAATTTACTTTACTGTACGTGACTTTGGGGGTTGTGGTCAGGGGCAGGCTGGGCTGAGGGGCAGGGGGGCATACGCCTCCCCGGGCTGGTCCAATAGTGGGCTACTTTGGGCTGGGTCACTGGGCCACCTGCATTTCCTTTTCATTTAAAATAGGCTGCTAAGTCAAGTTTTGCCCCCCCCCGGCTAAAGTTTGCCAGCCCTCCCCTGGTTGTGGTGCTCTAATATTGCTGGTATAGTATTGTAAATAATGTCCTCAGATACACAGATTCAGCAGCAAGTTTACATTATTTAAATCTTTTGGCAAATGTGCAATAATGCCATCCTTGATGATTTCGGAACAAGGGTAGATAGGTAATTGCTATTGCTCACATAATTAGCTATAAAAGTATGTTGTTAAGATATCTGCAGACAAGCAAAGATTAACAATTTTTAGTTACATCAATGATAACATAAACCAATGTTCTCTTACGGTGAATAACAAATGTAACAGTGCAAATATAGAAAAGATCAAATGTGTCCATATCCCTCTGCTTAAATATAAGACACACAGACTCATGAAATATGAGTATTAATTCTCAGACATAAAAAAATAAACCATTACCTGAGACAGGTAAGAGGAGATATCCAATAAGTATGCATAGTATATGCTCTGAGGTCCCCATTGTGACCCACGGTATGTCCTACTTAATTTTCAGATGACATTTATATATGCAGGATCTTGTGAAATCTCATGGAATGATAACATAATCTCCCCCACCTTTTTCTTACAGGAATTAGGTCAGCAAGTGTTCTTACAATAGGTCTAACCCACTGCAAAGTAATTTATGATTTGCATAACTGAACTTTACTCTGTATCGTTGTTATTACCTAATTAAGATATCATTGTTTTTTCCTTTAAAATTCCATATTAGTTACTATAAATATACCTTTTAAAGATCAAAGCTAGTTAGTAATTAACTTGTGCCATTTATGACACTGAGAAGAAAATGACGATAGCATGCCCTATAGATGAACTATTGTTATTGATAGTAACATATACAGTATATAAGGGCATGCTCCACACAGCTTGGGAGCACAGTAATAAAACAAAACTGTGTATTTAGAGACAGACAAAGAGGAATTTGAGGGCCCTTCTCACAAGCGTACAATCTATAGGGAAAAGAAATTTGATACATGTGGTTAAGTGAATCACAGTAGTTATTGGACCAGCCAGATTGCAATGGGATAAAGTTCTCAGTGGGCTATATTATCCAACCACACAACAATGTTAGCTTTGCATAAATTTAAGTTTTGAGTGTACCGTATTGGGATGGGGTGAGGGATGTAATCAGGCAGAATAAGCTAGGAAGGTTAAGAAGGTGATTTGAAAATTTGATAAGTTTACTTCCTGAGGTGAGTTTTCAGGGAATGTTTGAAGGTTTGGAGGCTATGGGAAATTCTTGTTGCACAATAGAAAGAAGAATTATTGAGTGGCCCACTCAGAATAATGACTTTAATGCCAGTGAAGATCTGTGGCAAGCCCTGAAACTTACAGTCATAGCAATTCTCCATATACGGTGACCAAGATTAAGCAATTTTTAAAGAAATCATAAGAAAATGCAAACTTAATAAAGACTTATCCAAAAAGGTGACTAACCATCATGTATGCAAGAGGCAGGGATGGCAGAAACTGAAAGGCGCCTTTGGTGATTTTCCCCACCCACGGAGGCAGCATCGTCACTGCCCTTGGAGATGGCACCACTCGCTGCTGTCTTGAGTCTGGGAAAGTGGTCCTTTGCAGTGACGTCATAGCCCTGCACCACTCTACCAGCCCAGCACAGGTTAGAAGCTGCTGTTTGCTTCTCCTCCACTGTGGATACATTTAAAACACTGGATGAGTAACATTATATCACCCATTCAGTGCTTTAGACACCCCCAAACCATAGTGTAGGTCCTAGTCAGAGGTAGTTCAATTAAGTATTGGCCAAGGGGGATGAATACTATGTAAAACATTTATTTTCAATGTTGTCTAACAAATTAATAATCAAGTGCTGGAGCCTATATTTCTTTTGTATATATATATATATATATATATATATATATATATATATATATATATATATATACTTTTTTCATATATTACTCAGTAAGAGTTGCAGCATAGCTTAGTTACTTACTCTATCCAATAATAGAATAAGTACTTTCTGTTGTGTCTTTTTTATGATTATCAGTCCATTGGAAATGGGATCTGGACATTTCAGTCTTTGGTTTGAACACTATGGGGCTGATTCACAGTTGGACGTAAATCTAATTGCGTAGCGTTTCTTGCGTGAAATAGCTCTGTGCATGCTCAGAAATGGACCTTTCGCCAAAGAACACAATTGCATGCAGAGGTGGAATTAGCGAGCTGTGGGCCCTGGTGCAGGGAAGCGGGGAGGAGGGAACCATTATCTCCATGGGCCCCGGTGCACCACACCTGCGGCAACAATGGTAGTTTTGCCACTGATGCAAAACCTGAATGCAAGTAACACAACTTTCAATGACCTGAAAGGCAGAATGGGGTCGAGAAGGAGCAGATTAATGTAGACCATGTAGAGAAAGGGCGTGACAAGGGCATTCCAATGCAGATATTACTATTGGGTTTCTTGTCAGTATGTTTTGGTTTGGCCGTATCATTTATATCAGCTACAAGACAGGTGTAAGTGCCGACTGATAGTGATGACTGATACAACATAGTCTTTGTATTAAAAACTATATGTATGCATGCCACTAGATAGTACAGAACATGTTTATGCAAGTAAGGTAGACTAAAAAAATGACGTGGTAAGTACAGTATGCATTAAAAGCATCTTTATGTATTCAATGTTAAATAATTAAATCATTTGTTTAAATCAATATTTTTTTTATTAATGATTATAGTTTTAAGAGTTGTTTATTTTATAATGGAATGTTTTTATGCGTTCTGACGTTACCTTATATTGCACATATGCTTGTGCTATAGTGCAGTATGTTCTTCCTGTATATGTACAGTAAGTACTGTGTAGGCAGAGTGTACTTACACCCACATTCAAATGGAAACATATCTTGAGATGCACACAGATTTCAATAATGTCGTAACTACTCTCGAGTTTCGTGTTCTTTTTTAAAATACAACTTACGTGCAAGTTGTATTTCTGACTTCAATCAGGCCCTATATATTCTCGCTTCATTTAAATGGAATAGGATTCCCCAAATGTCTTGTGATAATTATCATGTTTGACTGGGAAACTTTGCAGCAGCAGGATGTACAAAGCCGAAGATGGTGTCCTATGGTAGGATGCCAGTTGATCGTGTGATTGCTCATATCCAATTCTACCCTGTCCTCTTTAGCCAGGTGCTTAGATTAATCACATTGAATATTATCTACTCACCTATCTGCATACTAGACAATTGCATTTATTTATGTTTCCTGTGTCCTGCTGTGGTAATGCAGGGCAATAATAGCACTGGGCTCAATCAGCTGAAAGTGTCGAGATGGAATTCCTACCAGGTGGTCTGGATCTTCTTCTGTACCTATCTCTGATTTTTAGTCATGCCTTTGAGATGTGACCCACCTGTAGAATATGCAAACAGGAATCTCATAGATATGCACAGTAGGCAGGCTCAGATTAAGACATTGTAGGCCCCTAGGTACTGTGAGGCCTCCAGTAATATAGGAATGGGCATAAGTTGCTTGACAAATGTTCATTTTAATATACCTATTACATCTTTATATATTCTAATTTTTATAGATAAATAGCTATGTGCAATGCGACTGTCATCTATTGTTGTTGTTTTTGTTAATTGTTGAAGAACACCTGCTAGTATCAAGCGACTTTCGCATCACTCTGTGTTTTGTCCCCTGCAGCCAATTTATCAGACTCCCAGCCTGCTGTCAATTCATCAGCTCCCCCCCAAAGTCAATTCATCAGCCTCCCCCTGCAGCCAATTCATCAGCCTCTCCAGTGCAGCCAATTCATCAGTATCCCCCACTGCAGCCAATTCATCAGCTCCCCTCCCCCACTGCAGCTAATTCATCAGCTCCCCTCCCCCACTGCAGCCAATTCATCAGTCCTACCACCCCCTGAAGCCAATTCATCTCTCCCAGTCATGATCCCTCACAGTCATGATCTCCCCCACCCGCTCATCAGCCCCAAAGTATCACCTCCTCCTCTTCCACCCAAATATAAAGAAAAAACACACTTACCTTGCTGTCTTCTGGTCCTCTACGCTGCAGGCTCTGGCACTTCTTTCTTCTTGCCCTGTCAGTGCAGGAGCGGTCTCTGTGCTTAATGTAGTCACGTGAGATGTGATATGTGTTTCAGGAGACCACACTGAACAGCATCGCGCCCACACTGACAGCAGAGCAGCTACCGGCTGGGGTCATGAGTTCAATTCCCGACCATGGCCTTATCTGTGTGGAGTTTGTATGTTCTCCCTGTGTTTGTGTGGATTCCCTCTGGGTGCTCCAGTTTCTTCCCACACTCCAAAAAAACATACTGGTAAGTTAATTGGCTGCTATCAAAATTAACCCTAGTTTCTCCCTCTCTGTCTGTGTGTGTGTGTGTCTATATTAGGGAATTTAGACTGTAAGCTCCAATGGAGCAGGGACTGATGTGAATGAGTTCTCTGTACAGCGCTGCGTAATTAGTGGCGCTATATAAATAAAATGATGAGGATGATGATGATGAACAATAGGACAAGATTTGCTTACTAGAAAATTGTAGTGCAACTATAAGACACATTTCAGCTACTTGTCTATTGATAAATACTTCACAAATACTTGTCCGGTTTTAAATGCTATTGAAATGTATTTTGACAATTGTCATTTTTCTGATGTTCATATACTGTAAAAACTTAATAATCTACTATTACATTTATCTACAAAAAGCAATTCTACAAGGAAGCAATTCCTGTGTATAAAAATATACAATAAATTTGCATAATGCTTCTGTGAGAAATACTCCCATGACTTCCCTGTTTGACTCCACCAAAGTAACAAACATCTCGACAAATATGTCAAGCAATCCACTATTACATGTTAATCACTGTATGAACATAAATCTTTGATCAACGTAACCACAATGTTTCTAAGTATAGCCAAACCATTCAATCATCCTTTCTCTCAATTATCATAAACATACAAACAAATATATAGTACAATTTTTTTTACTTCACAAACATAACTTCAAGATCATAGAAACAGTACATAAAATAATTTCATACAGTACATTTAATATACTATAGTTCCAATAAAAATGCCGCCTTAGCTCCCCACCTCTTCCAACTCCCAGCTCAAGATTTCTCCAGTGCTGCTCCCCACCGCTGCAACACTCTCCCATGCCCAATCAGTCTACCCACTAGTCTCCAAGGCTTTAAACATTCCCTAAAATCCTACCTTTTCATCAACATCTACCAGCCCTACTCCTAACTCACCCCCTTGTCCCCCTACCCTTACTCCCCACTCAGTTTCGCCATCTTGGTGTCCAACTCTTAGGGGCATATTCAATTATGATTCCGGCGTTACCGCGGAAAGTGCGCACTATTGCGGTAATATGGTACCGCAATAACGCTGATTTTCATACGCAAACCTATGGGCTGCGAATGAAAATCCACCTTACTGTGGTACCGTGGATTAAATTCGCGGCCTGTTCAGGCGCGTTACCGTGGACCAGAATCGTAATTGAATATGCCCCTTTGTGTCTGCCCTTCCCCTCTAGACTATAATCTCTCACCCGCAGGGCCCTTTTTTCTTGTCATTTTCACGTGGAAAGCATTAGTAAGATAGAAATAATGGGTGTGAGATCAATATCAGTTTTTCTTCCCTGTGTTTGTCTGTTTATGTGTTAAATGAATGAGCAAGATACAGATAGTGTAGAGGAGCGAGCAGGCATGTGTAGAGAGTGTGTGAGAGCATGAGTGAGCATGTGTTTGTGAAGGGCAAACATGTGTGTGAGGAGAGAATAATTGTATATATAATATTAATAAAAATAATAATAATAATTAACTTAATTAATAATTTGTAAATTATGTTACAATAGAGAGATAGCAAGAGTGAGCAAGAGCATGGATATGGAGAGCATGGTGGGGGAGAAATGGAGAGAGCATGGCATGGTGCTGTAGGAATTGTATGAATATTTCCAGGGACAGCAGCCATTGCAGGAACAGTTAGGGTTAAATACCATAGGAGAGGGATAAATTGCAAGAATAGTATGGATAATTGCAGCGATATCCTCCATGGCAGGGACAGTAACCATTGCTTGGACAGTTAAGGTTAAGTACAGTGTTATAGGTATATTTAGGGCTTACAGTATGAAGGAATATGTTGGGATAATTACAGTATTGAAGGTATCTTTAGTATTAAGTACAGTATTGCAGAGATAATTATAACAGAGGTTGTAGTGTTATTGAGATTGCAGTGGTTATAGCAGAGAGTTTTTATGCTTCAGGGTTAGATATTGCAGGTTTATACAGTAAATAGCGGCTAGTTATTGTAATGTTAAACAGACTTGGAGTTGTAGGGGGGATTTCAATTAACCGTGGGTTAAAAAAAGAAAATCCTGCATGGGTTTTTACCCGCTAGAGCGACAGTTTTTAGTTAACATCGCATTAAAACTTGTGCAATTCAGTTTGAAATCTTGGAAACCCGTTCCCGTGCTCTAACGATTGATGAAAGCAAGTTTTTCATGGGAGGGGAGGGCAGGGTTTAATGCGCCCATCTTGAATATAAAAAATAACGCTGCCACCGGCAAACTGTCATTTGCTGATAGCTGTTGGCTGGTTTGGTGATTGCATTGCATCTGGCTTGTGAGTTTTCCTCATTTCAATTGGAATTGGCATAGATTAGCATTACACTACACACTACTTACTACTATTTAAATAAATACTATAGATGGGCGGGCTCGGTTCCCCGAGATCCAAATTCATCCGAATTTAGCCTATCCGAGTACTGAGCCGAGCACGCTCGGTACTCTCCTGCCTATTCGGAATTGAAATCGAGGCAAAACGTCATTGTGACGTATTCGTATTTCTGAGCTCGGTTCTCGCAAGATTTGAAAAAAATAAATACCAGCCTCCACAGCAATCCATTGCCATTTGCCAGAGGGAAAGAGCAGGGTTAGATCACAGGCTATATCAGAGCAGGGACAGAGCAGTAATTGGACACATTATTGTTTCTATTCAATACAATTCTAATCTTAAAACCAATTGTTACAGCAGTAAGAGGAGGATAGAGAAGGTTTTTTTTTTTTTCCAATTTCTGGCACTCCAAGTGCTTTTGGGGTGTCCCATATTCCCCAGTGTTTTACTGTAATTTTTCTGGCTGTCAAAAGTAATATTTCTCTGCAGTATAGAAACAATTTTTAGCACTACAAGTGCTTTTGGGGTGTCCCATATTCCCCGGCGTTTTACTGTAATTTTTCTGGCTGTCAAAAGTCATATTTGTTAGTATAAAAAACAATTTTTAGCATTACAAGTGCTTTTGGGGTGTCCCATATTGCACAGTGTTTTACTGTAATTTTTCTGGCTGTCAAAAGTAATATTTCACAGCAGTATAAAAAACAATTTTTAGCACTCCGAGTGCTTTTGGGATGTCCCATATTCCCCAGTGTTTTACTGTAATTTTTCTGGCTGTCAAAAGTCATATTTCTCAGCAGTATAAAAAACATTTTTTAGCACTACAAGTGCTTTTGGGGTGTTCCCCATTCTTTTGCAGTAATTTTTCTGGCTGTCAAAAGTAATATTTCTCAGCAGTATAAAAAGCAATTTTTCGCACTACAAATTCTTTTGGGGTGTCCCATATTCCCCAGTGTTTTACTGTAATTTTTCTGGCTGTCAAAAGTAATATTTCTCAGCAGTATAAAAAAAAATATTTAGCACTCCAAGTGCTTTGGCCTCATTATAATGGATTCAAAGCAGTCCACATATGAGCAGAATCAGCAACCAGGTTCTGTCACCAGTCCTGATGGTAGTGTTCCCAGTACGTCATCTGGGAAAGGCGATGTCAATTTATATAGTCTTTTGAAATCAGGCAAAAAACACACACCCAAATTTTTTTTACCGTGTTGAAGCGAAAAAGAAGTGTAAAAAAATTGCCAACATGCCATTCTACACACGCAGTGGCAAAGAAAGAATGAGGCCTTCGCCTTTCTCTATTAGTGGCAGATCTAAAAATGTTACCAAGCCTTCTTCTTCTACGGTCACTCGTGAGAAATTAAGACCAAGTAATTTGGAGTCTAAAAGTGGTGCACTACTACTGTTACGCGTCAAAGCCGAGCTGCAAAAAAACAGTAAGGCATTAGAGCAGGCCTGTCCAACCTGCGGCCCTCCAGATGTTGTGAAACTACAAGCCCCAGCATGCTTTGCTGGTAGACAACCAGTTGATAGCTGGAAGGGCATGCTGGGACTTGTAGTTTCACAACATCTGGAGGGCCGCAGGTTGGACAGGCCTGCATTAGAGGATAATGTATGCTCAGAATCAGAAATGACACCAATTCCTGTGGAGAGTCCATCCATCAGGGGTATGTCTAATCGTGAGCATTCTGATAATGTACCCATAAAGATGAGCCCTTTCAGCAGTTCTGCTGATGTGTGCTTGAACAGCCTGAGTGTAGCCGGTGATACACCAAGTGAGGATGACACTTTGGAATTAGAATTAGAAGAGGATAAGGGGGAGATTTGTGTAGCCGACGAGGGCGCTGATTGTGTAAGTTCTGCGCCAGTGGCAGCAGGGTGGCGCCAGTGGCAGCAGGGTGGCACCAGTGGCAGCAGTTCTGGCACGTGAGGTTCTGGCACCAATTTGCACTTTCCAAACACAAGCAGAGATGACGCAGATGGCAGACCACAACAGTTGGACATCTGGGCTGGTTTGAAGGATTTGACAAAAAATGTGTGACCCTGCCCATAACTGCAACCAATCCTACTATTAACATGCAAATGATGGTGGAGGGCCTAGCAGGGATTAAACTGTATTTTTCCTAATTTGCACTAATACGGTTTGGGTGTAATATACACCCAAAGTCGAGTGCTCAATTGCTAAGATTCATTGATGAAGAGGAAGACAAGCAGGTTTGTCTGTAGAATTTGCAGGCAAATTCTACTGCGTTATATAGGTAACACCCAAAGATAAAAGCTCCATTGCTCCATTGCTACTTGTAATTGCTGAAAAAGAAATAATAGGGCTGACACTCTGCAGTTACATTTTATTGTACCATAGCTCACTCAGAAACAGGAGAAGTGGCAGGGTTCAGTGCTAATCTTCCTCAAACAATACTAATTCATCCCACCATCATAGAAGTCTGTGTACTATGATGTAATTGCAGATAATGTCCTTCAAAATGGAATTAGTAGTTCATTTTAGGGCAGTGCTGTCACGATTTTTGCCCAATTCTTTTACAGCAGAGCAGATATATAAATGTTGTGCGGAATCATCTGCATAACCACTGGGTGTCTTGGGAAAGCAATTTTTGTACAACAAGCAGTTGCCAGAAAACTGAAGGAGAAGACGTTTAAACAAGATGTTGATAGGTCTTGGATCCTTGCGAAGCAAATTAAGTATTTTGTCTACAATTACAATATAGTTAGCACATTTACTTTGCTTTATGTCACACGTTAAATTTCTGTAGCTCCTTGTCAAAATGTATTATTAAGGCAATCACTTGACTCAAGCTAACCGTGTCTGCACTCTCTTCACAGGTGACTACTTCGCTGGACTAAAGTACATTCTCCTCAAATGCTAGTCTTCTTGCAGCTGCTGAATTCTCCTACATGCTGTTGCAGAAAACAGAAATTGGCCCTAAATTTTTCCGGACACAAACAGCATCTCCTGCATGTCATTTTTTAAAAGTTCTGTAACACCAAGATGATTGTGTGTGCAAAACAGGAAATGTGATGGAATTCAACCCCGCTGTAATGCTTGAACAATATTGGGGTCGTCATCAGAAATGACATATCCTCAGGAGAGTCCAAGCAGGATTAGCCATCTTTCAATGACATCCCTTAGTTTTTGGAACAGATTGTCAGCTGTATGCCTCTTAGTGAAGCTGCTGATACACAGAGTAGCCTACTTCTGAAAAATGTGACGTTCTTGGGTACATGCTGCTACTGTCCCTGCTGGTGAAGGCGAATGACCAACCCAGTGGGCTGTCACAGTCATATAATCTATACTTTGCCCAGTTCCGCTTGCCCACATATCTGTGGTTAAGTGTACAGTGGGTAGAATGGCATTTTGTAGACCAATGATTACATTTTTAAGAACTTTCTGGTAGAGTTGAGGAATAGGTTTTCTAGTAAAATGGTGTCGTCATGGAATTTGGTAATAGGGACAGAACACCTCAAGTAACTGTCTAAAACCAGCTGCATTAATAATGGACATTGGACGCTGATCTAATACTAGCATAGTCCTTATGGCATCTGTGAACCGATTTGCGACTGGGTGACAGATTTCAAACCTGCTTCCTCTTGCAAAGGATTGTTTAACTGTAAATTATTGGTTCCGGTGATATTGATGATGAAGGTGTTGGGAGAGGAGGGGGGGTAGATTGCAGGTGCTGGGATGTAGATGAGAGAAGGCAGGCAGATGATACTGGACTGCTTGTTGTTATTTTTTTTTTTAACCTAAGTTTCTGATTTTCCCAACAGCTTTCCAAGAACTCGCTGATAAATTACGTAACATGGATGAGGATCCCAGATGGTTAAGGTCCCTACCTCTACTGAGTGTGGCTTTAAAAACACTACAAATGGCTAGACAGCTGTTGTCAGGATTTGAGTAAATTCCACACTTAAGAGGTGGATTTTTGGTCTTATGCCTTTTTCTTATCACTGGCAAGAACTGCAGCAATTTTTCATTGAAAGTGTATGAAAATCATATTGTGACCTAGGAGGTGGTCAAAATTTAATGAAAATGACTGCAAATTAGTGTTAGTGAGGTTAATAAAAATGTAAGTACAAAATAATACCTAAATTAAGTTATTTTAAGCCCAAAAAATTAATTTTTTTTAACAAATTGCAAAACAAAACCAAAACCAAAACACGCAAATGCGGTTTGGCAAACCCAAAACCCAACGGTAATCCAGATCCAAAACCAAAACCAAACCCAAAACACGGAGGTCAGTGAGCATCTCTAATAAATACATACATTTTTCTTTACATTTCAATTTTAATAGAATACCCTTCAAACACATTAGTACATACATACATACATACATACATGCCCACTTTTGCTAACACATAACACCCACCATACATACAAACATACCTATAATTTGTATACCTCTAAAAAATGTGTGTATTTTTTTGCTGGAGTCACACAACCACGTGCACAACCCACCAAATATGCATTTGTTGTTTTTATTGTATTTTCTGAATTGTGCAAAACATTTTTTTTACCATTAGGATAGGTTTTCTTAATTTCAGATAGGCCAAGTATTTCTTATAGAGATGCTCACTGTTTTGGTTTTGGTTTTGGATCTGGATTATCATTGTGTTTTGGTTTTGCCAAACCGCTTTGGGGTGTTTTGGTTTTGATTTTGGTTTTGTTTGGTTTTGTTTTGCAATTTTGTTTAAAAATCAATTTTTTTGGGCATAAAATAACCTAATTTAGTGCTCCACCTGTTTCTTGGATAAGTAAGGTAATTCTAAAGCTAATAAATTAGGAAGAAAACAGTTTAATCCCTGGTAGGCCGTCCTTAATTCTGCACACAAACTTGATTGTCTTCCTCTTCATCTTAGCCTATTGGCAATGCAGCCATCGTCTTTGGGTGTATATTACACCCTACACTTATAGTTAAATATATAAAGTAATGGACAAAGGCAGTTTGAATTCTGTCTCTCTAGGCCCCCCTCCACTTGTAGAAAATACTAAAAAATTCAGCCGTTATAGACTGTAGAATATAAATTGAAATGGACAAAGGCAGTTTGGTTTCAGTCTCTATAGCCCCCCCCCCCCTCCACTTGTAGTTGAATAGAAAAAAAGCAGCCTGCATAGATTGTAGAATTAGAATATAAAAAGAAATGGACCAAGGTAGTTTGGTGGCTGTCTATGACCACCCCCCCCCCACCCTCCACTTGTAGCTGAATAGAAAAAAAGCAGTCTGCATAGAATGTAGAATTAGAATATAAAAAGAAATGGACCAAGGTAGTTTGGTGGCTGTCTATGACCCTCCCCCCTGCCCTCCACTCGTAGTTGAATAAAAAAAAAGCAGCCTGCATAGACTGTAGAATTAGAATATAAAAAGAAATGGACCAAGGTAGTTTGGTGGCTGTCTATGACCCGCCCCCCCGCCCTCCACTTGTAGTTGAATAGAAAAAAAGCAGCCTGCATAGACTGTAGAACTAGAAATTCGAATATACAAAGAAATGGACAAAGGCAGTTTGGTATCTGTCTGCATCAGACCCCATCTCCACTTGGAGTAAAATAGAAAACTATTCAGCCGTTATAGAGTCTAGAATATAAATAGAAATTGAGAAAGGCAATTTGGAATCTGTCTGCATCATAATCATCAACATCATCATTAGTGCCCTTGTCGCCTACACAAATCTCCCCCTCATCCTCTTCTAATTCCAAAGTGGCATCTTCAATTGTTGTATCACCGGCTACACTCGGGCTGTTAAGGAACACATCAGCCTGCTGAAAGGACCCTTCTTTATGGGTACACTGTCACTAACAGAATGCTCACGATAAGACATAGCACTGTTGGATGGACTCTCCACAGGGATTGGTGTCATCTCTGATTCAGAGCATACATTATCCTCTAATGCCTTTCTTTTTTCTTGCAGCTCGGCTTTGACGTGTAACAATAGTTGTGCACAACTTTTAGACTCCAAATACCTTGGTCTTGCTTGGTCACGAGTGACCGTACAAGAAGAAGGCTCGGTAACATTTTTTGATCTGCCACTAATAGAGAAAGGCGAAGGCCTCATTCTTTCTTTGCCACTGCGTGTGTAGAATGGCATGTTGGCAATTTTTTTTTATCAGCAGTAAACTTTTCCTTAGTGACACTTCTTTTTCGCTTCAACACGGAAATTGTTTTTTTGGTGTGTGTTTTTTTTCCCTGATTTAAAAAGAATATGTACTTTGACATCGCCTTTCCCAGATGACGTACTGGGAACACTGCCATCAGGACTGGTGACAGAACCGGATTGCTGATTCTGCTTATATGTGGACTACTTTAAATCCATTTTAATGAGCCCAAAACACTTGTAGTGCCAAAAATTGTATTAGATAGATACTGCTGACAAATATGACTTTTGACAGCCAGAAAAATTTGTGTTTCACACTGGGGAATATAGGACACCCCAAAAGCACTTGTAGTGCCAAATATTGTTTGAGGTATTGCTGACAAATTTGACTTTTGACAGCCAGAAAAATTACTGTAAAACACTGAGGAATATGGGACACCCCAAAAGCACTTGTAGTGCTAAATATTGTTTTAGATACTGCTGACAAATATGACTTTTGACAGCCAGAAAAAGTACTGTAAAACACTAGGGAATATGGGACACCCCAAAAGCACTTGTAGAGCAAAATATTTTTTTTTTATACTGCTGACAAATATGACTTTTGACAGCCAGAAAAATTACAGTAAAACACTGGGGAATATGGGACACCCCAAAAGCACTAGTAGTGCTAAATATATATTTTTTATACTGCTGACAAAAATGACTTTTGACAGCCAGAAAAATTACAGTAAAACACTGGGGAATATAGGACACGCCAAAAGCACTGGTAGTGCTGAATATTTTTTTTGTTATACTGCTGACAAATATGACTTTTGACAGCCAGAAAAATTACAGTAAAACACTGGGGAATATGGGACACCCCAACAGCATTTGGAGTGCAAAATATTTTTTAACCTACTGCTGACAAATATGACTTTTGACAGCTAGAAAAATTACTGCAAAAGAATGGGGAATAAGGGACACCCCAAAAGCACTTGAAGTGTCAGAAATTGAAAAACACTCCTTTATCCTCCTCTTACTGCTGTAACAATTGGTATTAACATCAGATTTGTCTATAATAGAAACAATAATGTGTCCAATTATTGCTCTGTCCCTGCGCTGATATAGCCTGTGACCTAACCCTGCTCTCTCCCTCTGGCAAATGACGATGGATTGCTGTGGAGGCGGGTATTTATGCTGTTCAAATCTCACGAGAACCAAGCTCAGAAATACGAATACGTCACAATGATGTTTTGCCTCAATTTCGATTCCGAATGGGCGGGAAAGTACCGAGCATGCTCGGCTCAGTACTCGGATAGGCTAAATTCGGATGAATTCGGATCTCGGGGAACCGAGTCCGCCCATCTCTAATTTCTTATAACCTAGTGAAAAATAATTGTACCATTCTAGTGTAGGTAGGATTTTATATTTCAGATAGGTGAAATTAATATATTTCTTAACCTAGTGCAAAATAATTGTACCAATAAAGTATAGCAGAGGATTTTGTACCATTTTAGTATAGTATCTGTTTTTATATTGCAGATTAGGTGATATAACATATTTCTTACACTACTAGAAAATAATTTATTTAAATTGTACTATAGGATAGGATTTTACATTGCATATAGGTAAAGGTAATATATTTATTAACCTGATTCTAAATAATTGTACAATTGTAGTCTAGGCTAAGATTTTGTGCCATTGTAGCATAGTATCTGTTTTTTTTATTGCAGAATAGGTAATATAATATATTTCTTAACCTACTGCAAAATAATTTTAGCATGGTAGTATAGGATAGGTTTTTATGTTAAAATAACACATTAATTAATGAATCAGTGTATTTAGATAGTTATTTTATTTTTAAGCTAATTAATTTTTTTAATATTAGTAAAATTTCAAAGAGCAGCCATGTCTAGAGAACATAGGGATTCTCTCTTTTAACAGGACACCCAAGAGGCATCAAGTGTTAGTAGTGGAGAAGAATGGTCAGAGAACTATGAACAGCGCCAAGAAGAGCGAAGAAGACAAATTTGTGAGCAGCATTCATCATCATCATCATCATCATCATTTATTTATATAGCGCCACTGATTCCGCAGCGCTGTACAGAGAACTCATTCACATCAGTCCCCGCCCCATTGGAGCTTACAGTCTAAATTCCGTAACACATACAGAAAGAGACTAGGGTCAATTTTGATAGCAGCCAATTAACCTACCAGTATGTTTTTGGAGTGTGGGAGGAAACCGGAGCACCCGGAGGAAACCCACGCAAACACAGGGAGAGCATAGAAACTCCACACAGATAAGGTGTTACAAATACTAACCTCTCCTCGTTCCCCCGCCGCTCCGCCAGACACGGAAGCCGCACTTCCGGGTTCGGCGGTCACGTGATCGCTACTTAGGGCGGTCACTTGATCGCTACCTAGGGCGGGGAATTCCAATTGGACACACTATAAAAACATAGCTCTGACACTTGGTGAGTGTCAGAGCAACTTACCAGTTCCTGGCTCCTGATTCCTGTGTCCTCCTTGTTCCTGCTTCCTGTGTGCTTGACGTCCTGTGTACCGACCCAGCTTGCTGACCTTCCAGATTGCCTGTGCCCCTGACCCGGATTGTCTCACGCCTCTCCCTCCATACGTTTATCTGCCATTCCTGTGTACCGACCCGGCTAGCTGACCACGCATTTGTTCTTGTGACCCGTGTACCGAACCAGCTTGTTTGACTCCGAGATTGCCTTCTGATTCTGTCTGCATTGCCTGCCTGTGTACCTACCCGGCCTGTCCGACTATTCTCATCCTGCTCCTATTCCGCTGTACTACATCTTGGGGCAAACCTGAGGACCGCGACCTGCGACTCCTGGCAGCAAAGCCCACCCCGCCTTGCGGCGGTTCTTGCCGAATACCGGGGATATCGTTAGACTCCGCACCTCAGGTAAGCCAGCGCTAATCAAGATTAGTAGTATATCCAGTAATCCATAACAGTTTGCTCTGACCATGGATTCAGCGGCTAAAGATCTACTGGAGCATTCAGTGGGAAGAATGGACAAACAGGAGGCGCCCCAAGAGCAACTTTCAAAATGCCTCCAGAGCTTATCTACCTGGCTGGACGTAGTTCAGAACACCATAGTGGCCGCCAGACCTCCTGCACCAGTGAGTGCGGCTCCGGACCCTCCTCCTGCAGCAGAAGCTTCTTCCTCCCAATTGCGAATACCTAATCCGCCTAAATTTGATGGAGACCCTAAACTTTGCAGAGGATTTTTGAACCAGTGTTCCATTCAATTTGAACTGTTACCCGGGAATTTCCCTTCTGAGAAGGCTAAGGTGGCCTACGTAATCTCGCTGCTATCTGGTCAAGCCTTAGCATGGGCATCTCCGTTGTGGGAGAGAGATGATCCCATCCTGCATAACTTTTCCACCTTCCTGTCCACCTTCAAGAAGACCTTTGATGAACCAGGAAGGGTCTCCAACGCAGCTACCGGACTATTGCGTCTTCGCCAAGGCAACCAGTCAGTGGGTCAGTATGCAGTGCACTTCAGAACTATGGCCTCAGAGCTGCATTGAAATGATGAGGCCCTTGTGGCCACATTCTGGCAGGGTCCTTCCGATCGGATTAAAGATGAGCTGGTGTCCCAAGAACTCCCTACATCTCTGGATGATCTCATCTCTCTCTGCGTTAAGATTGACTTACGTTTCAAGGAGCGTAATTCCGACAGGGAACAATCTCGACGTAGTATGATCCGTTTGGCTCCTAATTTCCAGACACCTGTTCTTCCTCCCGAGGAACCGATGCAATTGGGGAGGACCCGCCTGTCAGCTGAAGAGAGGGAGAGAAGATTCCGGAACAAGCTATGTTTATATTGTGGAGAGAGCGGTCATCTTCTGAACTCTTGTCCCAAATGTCCGGGAAACGCCAGGGCCTAACGTGTTCGGGAACTGTGTCATTAGGCCTCCTTATCCCGTCTACCTCAGTTCCTTATAGTAATGATTGTGTCACCATTCCCATTTCCTTACAGTCTGGACGATATACTTTTTCTCAGTCCGCACTCCTTGACTCCGGAGCTGCTGGGAATTATATTTCTGCTGCCTTGGTTAAGCAATTCTCCATCTCCACGCAAGCTTTAGAACAACCTATCTCCCTCTTAGCCATCGATGGGGGAAGAATTCCTGAAGGAACTATCTTTTTACGCACAACTCCTCTTCGTCTTTAGATTGGAGTACTTCATCAGGAGTGTATCTCTTTCTTCGTAATCCATAAATCTACTAATCCGGTTATCCTTGCACTTCCGTGGCTTCGTCTCCATTCCCCTAACGTGGACTGGCAGTCCGGCCATATCTTATCTTGTGGACAACATTGTTTTAATCATTGCCTAGCAAAGGTAGTTCCCAAGGAGGATCCCAAATGCCACAGGAGATTACCTTTGGCTCTCCTTCCTGAACCCTACCAAATCTTTTCCGATGTCTTTTGTGAACAGGAGGCCACGAAACTTCCTCCACATAGAATTTGGGACCTATTATATCAATGCGTGGTCATCTACCTAGATGATATCCTCATCTTCTCCCAAGACATAGTATCATATCGCAAACATGTCTTGGAGGTTCTGTCTCGTATTAGAAAGAATCATCTATATTGTAAATTAGAAAAATGTATCTTTGAACAGAGACAAGTTCCTTTCTTAGGTTATATCATATCCGGCACTGGATTGCAAATGGATCCTACCAAGTTAAGAGCCATACTAGATTGGCCTCAACCCTCGGGCCTTAAAGCTACACAACGGTTCCTAGGGTTCTCCAATTACCACCGCCAGTTCATTAAAGGATATTCTACCTTGGTGGCGCCCATCACTGCCTTAATCCGTAAGTCTGCGAATGCTAAACTATGGACTGAAGAGATACAATATATATAGTGTCACAACTAACGGCGCCTAATATCGTATATAAACTG